>NC_142144.1:56424143-56729796 GCF_024610735.1 Ursus americanus | reverse complement strand
GAGGATTGGAGGGATAAAGATTCCGTTTTGACCAATTGAGTTTAAGGTGTTTATGAGACTTTCAGTTGAAGACATAGTGAGGTTGTGGGCTACTAACAAATGTTGTTGATATAAAGCCCAAAATTTTAAATAACTATGCACTGTAAACATATTAGAAGTGAAAGGAAAACCAATCTTCAAACATTAATCATGTGTTAATTTATAATAATAATCAATTTACAGAAGTTTCCTGAGTACTTCAAGAGAGCAGGTAGCAATTGCACTACTATATATTTACCCAAAGGATACAAAAATCCTAATTCAAAGAGATACATGCACCCCAATGTTTATAGCAGAATTATCTATAATAGCCAAATTATGGAAACAGCCCAAATGTGCATTGACTGATGAAAGGATAAAGAATATGTGCATATATGTATATATATATATATATATATATATATATATATACACACACACATATATACATACATTTATATACGTATATCATGAATATATATTCATGATATTCATGATTCATTCGATACAGATAGATAGATAGATTAGAATATTACCCAGCCATCAAAAAGAATGAATCTTGCCATTTGCAATAACAAGGATGGAGCTAGAGAGGTATTATGCTAAGTGAAATAAGTCAGTCAGAGAAAGACAAATACCATATGATTTCATTATATGTGGAATTCAAGAAACAAAACAAAAGGTATACAAAGAGAAAGAGACAAACCAAGAAACAGACTCAACTATAGAGAACAAACTGATGGTTACCAGAAGGGAGGTGGATGAGAAGATGGGTGAAACAGGTGTTGGGGATTAAAGGGGGCACTTGTGATGAGCACCAGGTGTTGTATGGAAGTCTTGAATCACTAAATTGTACATATGAAACTAATATTATACTGCATGTTAACTAACTGGAATTTATTTTTATTTATCATTATTTTTTAAAGATTTTATTTCTTTATTTGACAGAGACAGAGAGAGCACATCAGGGGGAGCAGGAGAGGGAGAAGCAAGATGTGAGGCTAGATCCCAGGACTCTGGGATCATGACCTGAGTCGAAGGCAGACACTTAACTGACTGAGCCACCCAGGTGTCCTAACTAACTGGAATTTAGATAAAAAAACTTTAAAAAACACTTTATTACAAAGAATTGAAGGAGTATTTTATTCTTCAAATTTATTTTCCTTGTCTTCAAAAAAAAAAAAAAAAGGAAAAACCCCATTTGTGAACTTTCTCATTTCTCTGAACATGGTGTAGTTTTAAAGGCATGCCCATTTTCTCCAAATTTCTAATTAACTCTTTCTTTTTCAGATTAAAAAGCCAGTTAAATGCACCTAAAAGGAATATATTTTCTGTCTGTTATGTTACGTCTGAATAGAAGATAAATATGGTTCATATTCTTAGTTGCACAGCAACATATGAAAAAATCCTTTTAAAACATGCCATGAATTGAATTCATTAAATCTATTGGGTGTAGCAATTTAATGAAGCAAAAAATACTAATTAAATTATTAAAGTCTGGATAACAAGTAGTAATTAAAAAGACTGTTGCTATGCAACTCAGATAATTTCTATAAACAGTCTGCAAAAATGTATTGGTTAAATATGCTGGTATTTTGCCTTGACCTTTTGTAATCAAACATCTCTTCATTCTGTGAAAATGTGTTTCTGAGACTAACATTAAATAGAATCCATAGATTAGAAAAAAGAGGACGTTTAGGATTTGATTGGGTTATGATGTGATTGGGTTATGCCTCCAAAGGTTATGTGTGAGGAGTTCAAAATTCTGAAAATGGAAATTATGGAATATACACAGAAGAATAGTAGCAGTTGCTTGAAGGCTTCATCCCTACTAAATATAATGATAAAAGCAGTGATTTGGTTTTATTATTTCTTTCATGAGGGTAGTAGCTCCTTATATCAGAGTCAGGTTAACATAGAATATAGTTTTTCTAAAGTCAAAACTTCTTTTGATATTAGATCTATTTTCCCAAACTGTCAGAGAATTAAAAGTTGGTCACAGGTTTTAAAAGTCTGCCAAGAAAACTGTCCTTGAAACTGCATACTCCAGAGGGTAGTTTCTGTAAATGGAAGGAATGGGTTTTAAAAATTATTTTCATCAGGCAGACACTGAAGGCAGTCACTAAGAGGCTGATATGTAGGCAACACTTTCATTCCAAATGTCGCAGTGAGGACTAAAAGAAAATTATCTTCTCATAGGAAAAACAAGTGGAGGGTTAAATCTCTTGCACAATCCAAAATATTCCCAATGTTTGAAAACTACTATTTAATTACAAGCAGTATTGTTTGAGTACTAAGTTAATATTACTAAGTATTCTTAATCAAAGATACCCTAATTCTGTTCATTGAGACTGACCCAAACTTGGTGGAGTAAGAACAGTATTTAAAGCACAGGTGGTTGACGGATGACATCTACTTTGCCATAGTGGTCAGTGGGCGGAAAGTATTGCTTGAATGTATGTGAGCTTCAAATCTTTCACTGCAACATTTTTTGAGCTTCCACGTTACCTATCATAAGGCTGTCGCCTTGTATCACTGCCTGTTCACTAGTCATTTTCCTGTGTCTTGAAACACATGTTATTCCTCCCATCCCAATCATCTGCTGTATTCATATCCTAGCCAGGTGTTCAAAAGTAAGCCTTAGGACCCTGTTCTCCAAACTGTGTGCCAAGACACCCTGTGGTACTGCAGTGAGCTCTTGGACATACCCTGAAATATTCAATATGTTCAAGAGAAACACAGCAACCCTGCAAGAAGAAGCTGAAGAAGTTCACAGTCTCAACATTAGATAGTGCTATATGCCTTTTAATTATGTCAATATTTTTGTGAAGCTGGGTTTGTGATTGCCATGGTAAAAAGCAAACACTGCACGGAAATCAATGTAAAACAGGAAATATGAATAGTGGCATTGACTTTGAATCCCAGTTTTGTGCAATCCAAGGTGTGCAAACCCAACAGGTGCATACATCTCTTTCCTAAGTTGATTGTGCTTATTTAAGAATGAAATAGAAATATCATTCTGTCAATATGCAGATATCATTTTTTGCAAATATCTACCAAACTTTCAGGAAAGCAAATACTTATCTAGTTGTTGGTAACTGCAACTGTTCAGTATATGTCCCTGGCCCACAATGTCGTGACAGGATCACTGAGACACAAAGGAGCAATGTTTGGATCCTCTGCACTGTGGTATGGCAGAAAGAGTTGTGATTGAAATTATGCATCAGGGCTGTAACAACTTTGCGAGCTGTATGTATGTATATGCATATTTAGCAAAACTTTAAAAGATACAAACTAGATTTTATCTTTCCTGTATACTGCTTATTGGATATGGAAGAGAAAGACTGCATTTATTTACTATGCAAATGCAATTTTCTTTGAACACAGAACTGTGAAATCACTTTCATACTTTCATCGATACAGATATCAGAGCTCTTCAGAATATGTAGCATGTTATCAAGGCTAGCTACCCAGGCTGATTCTATTTGATACAAATAAAGTGTGTGTATAATCCAGTGGCTAACACATCTCTTGAGTGACCTAGCATGGACAGTCACTTGAGCTGCTTACTAATAACTTACACTTGGGGAAGTAAGATGCTGTAATTCAGTTTCATTTTCCACTCGAAGTCTGATCAGAAATTTGACCCATTGCTGTTCATGTCTCCCTGTTTCCCAATTCTATTGCTTAGTACATTCTCCAAACCTTCAGAAGTTTGTCAATACCTATAAAGGGAATTTTATGCTCTTTAAAATGGTATTCAAGATCTTCCATGATCTGACATTAAGCTATTTTTCGTAACTTAAAACCTGCCACACCATCCCATGATCAGAATTATAATCCAACACAACGAAACTATTTTTTTTCCAAACAGGTCCTGAACCTCTCTCCCTATATGTTATTTTTCTTAACTCTCTCTAATCTACCATGCCCTTCTTCTCTGCATGGCCTGCTTCTTCAAAACTGTTCTGCAATCCTTCACACAGTCTTTCTACTTTTCCTCTGCCAGGCTGTAAATCCCTTTTCATTCTTCCCCCTTGCACGTGATATAGCATATTTACAGTCTGCTTTTTATTATGTTGGCTTCACCGTGTGACTTTCTCTGCTCTACTCCTTTGATGCTTTATGCTTGATTTTACCTTCTCGAACGTCACCAAATGTAGAATTGCATAAACTCGCACCCTCTGCCATCCCAAACTTTAAACCATTTGTGGTAAATGACTGCATAGAGTAGATGCTCAACCAGTGTCATGAGATCAAATTGCAACAGATTATTCTATAACCTAAGATGATAACTTATAAAGAATTAAAAATGTCAGATCTCTAAGAATAATTCTCATTTAATAGAGACCCTTAAAGAGCTTATCTATTCATCCCAACTCTTGCTGCTATTATTTTTATTCCTTTCTTGAGATTTGGAGGATCCTCAAGAATGTCCAACTTTTCTCTTGTCACCCTCAGCCCCTAACTTAAAAAAAAAAAACTTGAATAAATTATTTAGTTGGAGAATTGCTCTTGGTTTGAATCAGTAATTTGGCTAAATAAACTCATTGATGATTGTCTTAAAAATACATATTCCTGTTTGTTAAGACATAAAGAATCTAAACCTTGTGAATCAATATTGTTAATTAAACGAGCACTTCTCAATTCGCCAGTCTTCAGGGAAATGCTCATACAACTTCCCAGATAGAAATTATTCCACTTTTAAATGATTTGAGAAATACTCAGAATTTCCTATCTTTCTTAGAGGTTCAGAATTTATGTAAAATGAAAGAATTCTTCAAGAAGTTCTGCAATCTAACTTATTTCATTTGTTTAACTCAGACTTTCCTCAAACTAATAAAGCCCTTTTGTTTCCCCAAATACACTTATTGAAATGTCATGTTCAGCAGAACTGAATTTGGGAAGTATTTACATGTGACCCTTCTTAATCATCAATTTTGCCAATTTTAAATAGTGAAGAAGGGTCAGTTGAAAGGCACTCTCAGGATTAAACTTTATTGTTTGTGTATTTCCCTCATGAGTAGGTCAGAGTCACTGGCATTCAGCAACAGAGGCACTATGAGATTGGAAATATCTCTGGACCCATACTGAGGGGGGGTGATCTTCTGCTCTTATGTGTCCCAGCTTTGAAAACCGGATTTGTTCTACATTAGGTTCCATTAGCCAACACAGGCTGTTGAAAGCCTAGATTACCCTCCGTGGGCTGGAATGGGTTAGCTCAACAGTCCCCAACAGTAGAATGGATTTGGTCTCTAAAATAAGAGCTACTGCCTCTCTGGGAATACTGTCTTTCTACCTGTGGGTATGCTGCCCTTTGAAGGGCAATTGTAACCCATCCATGTCCTCTCTGAAGTGTGAATTAGTGCAGGCACTCATTACTCACCTCCCTCCCTTTAGAACAAATTGCTTCTGACAACAGTGAATGAAACAGCTGTGTGTGTGTGTGTGTGTGTGTGTGTGTGTGTGTGTGTGTGTGTGTGTGTGTTGTCTGTAAAAGAAGGATTCTCCTACTACACCAGAATGTCCCCAGGCTGTGAAGGAGATTGAGCTGTGTAAACCAACCGTGCCTTATGCTCTATGGGGAAAAAAGAAATGAGGAAGAGAACACCTCAACTGAATTTATTATAACAAAATTCTTGGGATAATAAAAGACATCAGCTCAGCCCTAGAGGGAAAGTAGGTTACAATTCAGCTAAATGTCCTTGTCTAATGTTGCTTGACCCTAGCTAACATTTCAAGCCTAAGTAAAGTTTTGCCAGAGCTACGTTTTGGCCTGTTTAGTAGTTTCATCAGGGGCATCGATTTAAATGTATTTTTTAATTTATCTGATGAATCTTCACATGAGGCATTTTAAGATCACATGCCCCCAGATGCTAGTCTCCCTTTAATTTATGCTCTCTTCCATGTTGCAAGAGGAATAGGATGTGTTCTTTTTAAATTCTTACTTCTGTGTTTCACTAACTGGATGAGGAATAAATCAGCCAAACCAATATTGTATTGCCATTGTAAAGAAAAAGAGACACCTTGCAAGTTTCTGGATGTATAAAGCTGTGTCTCCACACATGTGATAGTCTTCTTTCTTTTGCATATGCCGGAAGAGCATTTTCAGCATCTCTGCCTCTGTGGAGCTTCTTATAATATCCAAGGAGAGTTCAACACCCTGTTTTAGCCACCACTGCACTTAGTACATGCTTCTTTTACCTCACTCATCACCTGTAAGTCAGTTTCTGGCCTGCATTCTACCTCCACTTTTAAACTCTTATCTACATTTTACCTATTTTAGATTTATTTGTAGTACCTATGACATTCCTGGCTTAAAAGTGGTATTCACAAATATTTGTCAAATTTAATTGAACAAATATGCAAATAATTGATACTAGGTGCTTATGATCTCTTTCTCTACAGATTAATTCAGCATGATGGTCTCTTAAAACACCAATTTGTAAGAATTTAACATTCTTTGGGAGTTTATATATTACATTCAAGATGTTACATCTCAGGTATTAATGGAGTTGTCAAAGGGAAAGAAAAGCCTGTATGGTTTTAAAGAACGCATATCACACTTTCAGCAGTTGAAATAAAAAGTGTACATATTTCTGAATCATAACTGAATATATTTGTGTGTGAGATTCTACTTCAGGGATGTCATAATATCTCTACATGGATAAATGTAGACCGTGAGTTTGTGAATTTAGACTTTACAGTTTGATTGTTATCCTCAAATGTTGTGAGTTCTAATTAGATTGAGGTAGAACATTAAATAACACTAAAAATTACATTTGCAAATAAAAGAAAAACTATGATAATTCAGAATCATCAATATACCATTCTTTATTTTTATATGTGATTGTATATGTGCTTATACAGAAGGGATCTCTCAAATGAATATTAAACAACTGTGTTGTTTTATTTATCGTACAAATCTATCTGCAGCCCTCCCAAAATAAAACTATACCTATAATAAACCATGAAAAATGATGGGCGGTAATGAAAGTTTCCCATCTGGAAAAGACCCTGGTCCAGATGGATTTGCTAATGAATTTTATAAGATGTTTAACCAACCTTTGAAGAATATCCCAGACATGTTTGATTACTTTAAATTACCAACATTTCTGGAACTACCACTGTGGGTTCTCAAACTAATCTTTATAAACTGCCAAAAAATGCTAAAATTCAGAAATTTGTGTTTCTTAAGGACCTATATCTTTCAACAAATGCTAAAAGCACATTTCTTCTAAACTTGAGCCCATGGTAAAATGTTCTGAAAGGATATTTTTGGGTCAAACAGGTGGGGAGAATATCTTATCTCAAATTCATAACATTAATTAGTATTAACTTTCACTGTGTTAATAAAATTTTTAACATTTATTTTGTTAGGATATGTGTCAATAAAGGTCAGTTTATGCTTTACTCAATTTGTCACAGAATTAGGTGTTTTATACAAATAATAAATACATGAAAATTATGTGAAGATTATAATCAAGTAGTAACAAATACACTATGATTCAAGGGCAGCCAAGTAAGACATCATGTCCTAAATTATTTATCCAACCAGTTTGTTCTGATTACTGAAAACTTGCCATTAGATATTTATCCCTTTCAATAAGGCTTTGGCATCTTTAGAATTTTGTTGTTATTATGGCTATTACATTGAATGGTATTATAATTTTAGAGATGTATCTAACTTTATTTTTAAATATGGTGGGAAATACACTACACTGCCCGTTCAAATTTTAAGATGTTATGAAAAAGAAAACAACTCTAGAATAACAGAATGAGATTACATCATTTATAAACTTCGTTTAGAAATTTACTAAAATTTGGTACCCAATAGGATATTGCACCAATTTAAGGATAATATGTTTTAATATAGGACTTTGAGAAGTCAGGAATGGAAAAGCAGGACTCTACCAGGGGCAGAAAGATGGGATGTCAGTAGATAAGGGGTAGCATGAGGTACGTGTTTGCTCTGCAGGGTGCTGCTGATACAAACACTTAAGTCTCATGAATGATCCAAACATTTTAGCTTGAATCAGACCTGGTTTTTCTGATTTCCTTTTCCTCATCCATAATATGAAGATAACATTTACCTTAAAGTGTTTCATGAGGATTAAATAACTGCCTGGAATGTGGAAGGTATATCTAATATTGTTTTGTTCCTTTCTCACTTTTAGACACACACACACACACACACACACACACACACACACACACACACGAGTTTTGATTAGAGCAGAGAAAGGTTTTGCAAAACAGTCTTCCAGGTCAGATGTCTTTTGCTATAGCTCTTTACTCTCCTCATTGTTTGCATGCCATAAAATAAATTCTGGTTTGTATCTGAACAACAACATGGCAGGAAAAATATATATTCACTCATATGTAGAGTCTAGGGGATATATCACACCAGATGGTTGCCTCAAAGTTAATGTTTAATGCAAAAGGTTACATTTTGACCATATTTTTGAGCCATGATCATAAGGGGAGTTGAATGTTCCATTTTCAAATAATAGGCTGATATTAAGATCATTTTGTATGTGTATATGATTAGCCACACAGACATATATGTATAGCTAGCAGCAGTGATTTATTCTGAATAACCCATCTTATCCTACTGATATTATTGTAGAAGATAAAGCCAGTTAACACATCCTTCTTTTCCCATTATTAATGACTTAGGAAACACGAAAACAATTTAAAAGGCATATCATACTAATAAACTTAATTTAAACATTCTTTTTGTTGGTTTCTTTTTGTAAAGGCAGCAGTTCTGTTGAAGACAACATTACAAAGAATGGAATTTTATTAAACAGTAACCAAAAGAACCATTAATTTGTTTTTTCTTCTTTCAGGAAGAAAATATTAAAAACCTTATCATTACCACTTTATACAACAGTAAATGTTCCCCCCATCTCTCCATATGCCTTCTGCCCGTTCTTATCTGACTCTGACGTATTCATTTACCAGCATGTTGTACTACTCTCTGGATGTTTTTTTCTATGTAATTTAATATATATTAATATCTTGTGGGGGTTTTTTGTTTGTTTCAAAATCTGGTCACAGTGTACATTTAGTATGAGTTACAATTCACTTTTTGTCACTCTACATTTATATGATACACATAATACATGGATATACATGTATAGATTAGCTGTATTCCTTTGTAGCAGTTGCACTTTTTTTTTAATTTTGTGGATGCCCAAGGATTTAATTGGTTGATTCTGTATCAGTAGACTATAAGGTTGTATCCAATATGCCACCATTACAAACAATGCTTTAACATGGCAGGAGATCTTTTAGAAAGGGTAATACTATAAGGAGCTGGTGAGTAAAGGCACTCACTGGGAGTCTGAGGAAACTTTCACATAGGAAGCATCCTCATGAGATTTATGAGGGTCAATTATTTCAGTAGGAATGAGGCTGAGCCTTAACTACAGAATCCATGTTGTGCAGACACATCCCAAGAAAGGGTGACTTACTGAGTGAGTGACTCTGGGACCCAACAAGCTACTTTCTGACACTGATTGGATTATATATGAAAGGAATAAGGAATAGGGAAAATTATAATTATAAAATGGAAGGACTAAAAATTATAATTAAGAAAATCTGAGGGGCGCCTGGGTGGCGCAGTCATTAAGCGTCTGACTTTGGCTCAGGGCATGATCCCGGCATTCTGGGATCGAGCCCCACATCAGGCTTCTCTGCTAGGAGTCTGCTTCTTCCTCTCCCACTCCCCCTGCTTGTGTTCCCTCTCTCACTGGCTGTCCCTCTCTGTCAAATAAATAAATAAAATATTAAAAAAAAATCTGAGCAAAGAAACCAAAACTAAGAACAAGAACAAAAACTTCCTAGAATGTGTGATTATATTAGAAAAGCAAAATTTTTAATTGTTTTCCTATACGCCATCAAACAACAAGTGGAATTTGAAATTGAAAACACACTTCCATTTACATTTTCATGCCCCCAAAAGGAAATAGTTAGGTACCTAACAAAACATGTGCATCATCTACATGAGAAAAACTACAAAACTCTGATGACAATTAAAGAAAACCCAAACAAATGGAGAGATATTGCATGTTTAGGGATAGGAAGACTCAATATTTTTAAGATGCCAGTATCTCCCACATTGAACTATAGATTCAATGCAATCCTAATCAAAATCCCAGCAAATTATTTTGTGGATATTGGCAACTAATTCTATATAGTTTATATTCTATATTCTATATAGAATATATATAGAATATATAGAATAACCAGTATAATATTAAAAGAGAATAAAAAGTTTGGAGTATTGATACTGCTCAACTTCAAGTCCTACTATAAAGCTACAGCCATCAAAACATTATGGCACTAATAACATAATAGACACATAGAGCAGTAGAAAAGAATAGAGAGTATGGAAAAAGCCTATATGACTATAATCAACTAATCTTTTATAAAGGAGAAAAAGCAATACAAAACAATGGGGCAAAGATAATCTTTTCAACAAATGGTGCTAAAACAACTGGACACCCACGTGCAAAGATAATAGTAATAAATCTAGACATAACTGAGTCCTTTCAAAAATTTACTCAAAGTGGATCAAAAACCTAAATGTAACACACAAAACTATAAAATTCTCAAAGGATAACATAGAAGAATCTCTAGGTGATGTTGGGTATGGACATGACTTTTTAGACTTAATACCAAGGCAGGATCCATGAAGGAAATACTTGATAAGCTGTATTAATTAAAATTTAAAATGTCTGCTCTATGAAAGACAATGTCAAGAGAATGAGAGACAAGCCACAGAATGGGATACCTATTAGCAGAAGACCTCCCTGAAAAAGAACTATTATCCAAAGTATGCAAAGAACCTTTCAAACTCAACCATAAGAAAACAAACAACCTAAATTTAAAAAATGGGCCAAAAGAATTCTGTGAAAATGGCAGAATAAGAACACCAGGAACCAGTGTTCCCACCTAAACAACAATTGCACTGGCAGAATCTGTCTGATATGACTAATTTGGAACTCAGGAGTCTATTGAAAGCATGCAACTTCCAGGGAAAGATCTGGATGGTAAGTTGTGGTTAACTTTAGTAAATTTCAGCTCTTACCTAATCTTTACACCTAACCATGTGATAGGCAGCTGTGCACATGTTCCTGGAGCAGCTTGCACACAACTTGCAGAAGCCAGAATGGGCTAAAAATATCCTGAACTCCAAATATCAGGGCTTTGTGTTCTGATACTGATTACTGCTTCTGATAATGAAGGTGCAAAGAGATGGGCAACCATTGCTACATCTCCCCAGTTGTTGCAAGCTACTTCCCCCCCCCCCCACACACAACTGAATTGACTTCCAGGCCAGCATCTTTTTTTTTTTTAACCTGCTTCATTTTTCTCTTTTCCCTCTTTTGGGAATCATACTTTAAAGATTACAACTTTCAAAAATACCAGCATATATGGGTCAAACTAGAAAAGGACCATACGTGCTCAAGGAAAGACCCAGAAAAGACCTGAGAAGACCTTAAATTTACAGCTTAGTCTAATCCTTGGCACAGAGACAGCCTGTAGGCTGTTGTAACAATATAAAAAAAAAAGCAAAAATAAAAACTGATAGTCATTTCAACTTTGCATTTGTGGCCCTGCTTCTGGTTCCCAGGGAAGTTATACTTTAACATTAACCAAGGTCGAAATGAGTCAGCAAGACCTCTAGCATGGGCTCTATTTCTGCCTCAAGCACACTTTGTATGTCTGCTGTGTTAAAAATATAACCCAAAAGGAGCATTCCAAACATAAAGATAAGGGGGAAAAAACCCTTCCTGGTTCCCATAAGATTAAAGTCATACAGCCCTAGATACACTAAAAACAAAAGATAAAGTCTGTAACTTTCTGAAATGTCCTTAATTGTGATAATTAGTAACTCTTTATGTAAAAAACATACATAACCTTGCACCAAACATTCTTTCCCTGAAGCATTCTCTTCTTTGTGAAGATTGTGTATTCTAGGCAGCTGTTATAACTTGGGCTTGAATAAATCTCTTTTCCTTTCTCTTTACATTTTTTTTGAAAGTTTTGTTCATTTTGCATCAACATAACAAACAAAGCAAACTCTGGGGGAGGGGGAGAATCTGATTTCTAGAGTTACCACGTAATTAGATTCAAATGTCCAGTGTTCATGAAAAAATCAAAAGGTATGCAAAGAAACAGGAAAATATGGCCCATTCAAAGAAAAAGAAACTATAGTAACTGTCCCTAAAAAAAGCCCTGATGACAGCATACTAAAGGAAAACTTTGAAAGAACGGTCTTAAAATGCTCAAACAACTAAAAGAAGGTATAAAGAAAGTCAAGAAAATAATGTATAAACAATGGAATTGGAAATATCAATACAGAGAGAGAAAAAGAACTAAAATAAATTCTGGAGTTCAAAAGTATGATAAATAAAATGAAAACCCATTGGGGAATTCTTAGACTTGAGAAGACAGAAGAAAGAATTGGTGAACTTGAAGATAGAACAAAGGAAATTACCAGATCTAAGGAACAGAAAGAAAAATAATTGAAGAAAAGTGAACAGAGACTAAGGAACCTATGGTAATACTGTCAAGTGGGCTGACACATGCATCATGGTTTTCCTAGAAGAGGAACAGAAAGAAAAGAGAACAAAGAGAATGTTTGAAGAAATAATCACTGAAAACTTCCCAAATTTGATGAAAGACATGAATATAAATATCCAAGAAGCTCAGCAAAGTCTAAGTAAGATGAATTGAAAGAGACCCACACCATGGTGCATTATAACCAAGCTTTCAAAAGACAAAGACAAAGAGAGCTTTTTGAAAGCAGCAAGAAAGAAGCAAATTACCACAAAGAAGGTATCATCAGCAGATTTCTCATCAAAAACTTTGGAGGCCAGAAGGCAATAGACTGATACATTCAAACACTAAATGGGAAAAAAAAAATCAACCAAGAATCCTATACCTGACAGAACTGTCCTCCAAAAGTCAAGGAGAAATTAAGACATTCTCAGATATACAAAAACTGAGGAAGTTTGTTACCACTAAGCTTGCCCTGCAGGAAATACTCACGGGAGTCCTGGAGGGCAAAATGAAAGTACACTAGATAGTAACTTGAAACCATGTGGAGGAATCAAAATCCCAATAAAGGTTAATATATGGATAATTATAAAGGCTAATGTTATTGTAATAATGGTTAGTGACTGTACTTTTTTTGTTGTTTTGTTTTCTACATAATTTAAGATGCTAATACATTTAAAGACCAAAAAATTATTAATCTAAAAGCTACTGTTATTGTAATTTTGGTTTGTAACTCCAAATCTTGGTGTGTGTTTTTTGTTTGTTTGCTTGTTTGTTTGTTTTTACAGAATTTAAGAGATTAATGCATTAAAAATCACTAGTTTATATTTTTGTGCATAAAATTATTTAAAAAATGTAGTTTTGTGAGATCAGGATCCAAAAGGATGGGGATAGAACTGTAAAGGAGCAGAGATTGTGTCTGTTATCGAAATTAAGCTAGTATTAATTCAAATTAGAATGTTATCACTTTAGGATATTAAGGATATTTAGGATGTAATACCTGTAGAAATCACAAAGAAAATAGCTATAGGATATATACAAAAGGAAATGATAAAATAATTTAAACATTTCACTATAAAAGATAACTAAACACAAAATAAGATAGTAATGCAGAAAATGAGGGACAAAGTAGTTATGACTACATATACAAAAGTAATGACAAAATGACAAAAGAAAGCCTCTCCTTATCAGTAATTACTTTAAAAGTAAATGAATTAGGGGCGCCTGGGTGGCACAGCAGTTAAGCATCTGCCTTCGGCTCAGGGCGTGATCCTGGCATTACGGGATGGAGCCCCACATTAGGCTCCTCCGCTATGAGCCTGCTTCTTCCTCTCCCACTCCCCTGCTTGTGTTCCCTCTCTTGCTGGCTGTCTCTATCTCTGTTGAATAAATAAAAATAAAAATAAAATCCTTAAAAGTAAATGAATTAAAGTCTCTACTCAAAAGACCAAGATTGACAGAATGGACGAAAAACATGACTCAAGTATATCCTGTCTACAAGAATTTCGCTTTAGGGGCACTTGGGTGGTTCAGTCAGTTAAGTGTCCAACTCTTGATCTCAGTTCAGGTTTTGATCTCAGAGTTGTGAGTTCAACCACATATTGGGCTCCATGCTGGGTGTGGAGCCTACTTAAAAACAAAAAAAAAAAAAAAAAGAAAAAAAAGAATCTAGCTTTATATGCAAAGACACAAATAACTGAAAGTAAGAGGATGGAAAAAGATACTCCATGCAAATAGTACCCGGAAGAGATCAGTGGTGGGTATTCTAATACTAGACAAAGTAGACTTTAAATCAAAAACTTTGTAAGAGTCAAAGAATGACATTATATATTAATAAAAGTTTTAACACAAGAAAATATTGCATTATAAACATTTATGCACCTGATAACAGACCATCAAAATATAATAAGAAAAACTGACAGAAGAGAAAGGAGAAACAGTTTTATAAAAATAGTTGGAGACTTAACTCACTCAAAATAATAATCAAAAGAATAGAGAGAAGCAATAAAAACTTAGTAAACTAACTTGATCTAAGAACATATACAAAACACCTTACACAACAAAGCAGCATGTACATTCTTCCCAAGTGAACACAGGACATTTTACAGGATGGATCATATATAGATTTAAAAAGATAGCCATAATACAAAGTATCTTCTCTGACTACAATGGGATAAAATTAGAAATTAATAAAAGGAAAATTGAAAAATTCATAAATTTATGGAAATTAAACAACACTCTTTTAAACAACTAGTAGATAAAAGGAGAAATCAGAAGGGAAATCAGAAAATACAGATAAATGACAATGAAAACTTATAAGGTGCAACAACATGGTGTTAAGGGGGAATTTATAACTATAAATACATACATTAAAAAAAGAAAAATCTCACAGAAAAACATAACTTTCCAACTTAAGGAACTAGAAAAATAAGAATTACTAAACCCAAAAGTAGGGGAAAAAATAAAGATTAGAGTGGAGATAAATAGAATAGAGAATAAAAAATAATAGAGAAAACCAATAAAACTAAAAGTTGGTTCTTCAAAAAGATAAAAAAATTGACAAACCTGTAGCTAGCTGGACTAAGAAGAACAAAGACTCAAATTACTATAATGAGAAATGAAAATGGGACATTTCTACTAATTCTACAGAAATAAAAAGATTATAAGGGAGTACTATGCAAAATTTTATGCCCAAAATTGGAATACCTAGATAAAATGAGCAAATCCCTAGAAATTTAAAATCTTCCAAGATGAAATCATGAAGAAATAGAAAGTCTAAATAGATCTGTAAGTAGTAAGGAGATCTAATCAATAATAAAAAATCTCCAAACAAAGGAAAGTCCTAGACCCAATGGATTTATTGATAAATTCAACAAACATTTAAAGAAGAACTAATATTAATCTTTCTCAACCTTTTCCAAAAGGTTGAAGAGGAGAGAATACTCCCTACCCTATGAGGTCAGCATTACTCTGATACCAAAGACAAAGAGACTACAAGAAAGAAGCTGTTTGACTTTGGATCTGACAATGATTTCTTGGATAGGACACCAAATTTATAGGTAACAAAAGAAAAACAGACTTCATAAAAATTAGAAAATTCTGTGCATCAAAAAATTCTATCAACAGAGTAAAAAGATAATGCACAGAATGAGAGAAAATATTTGCAAGTCATAAAGCTGATTGTATCAGTATCATTCAGCCTGAAAAAGGAGGTAAATCCTACCATATGCTACAAAATGGATGAACCTTGAGGACATTAAGCTAAATTAAATAAACCAGTCATAAAGAGACAAATACTATATGACTTCACTTAAATGAGGTACATAGAGTAATCAAAGTCACGGAGACAGATAGTAAAATGGTGGTTTGCAAGGAATGGGGAGTGATCGTTTAATGGGTATAGAGTTTCAGTTATACAAGACAAGATGAATGGTGGTAATTTTTGCACAACATTATGAATGTATTTAATACAACAAAACCACACATTTAAAAACTGTTAAATGGGTATGGAACTGGAAAAAAAATCCTCTGCCTTATTGAATTTATTTTTCTCTCTAAAAGTTAGTTTTGTACTGTTCATATTTAATTATGTTTCCATTTTTTACCCTTTCTGATGTATACAATAGACTAATCTGAAGAGTTAAAGGTATATTTGTTATAAAATAAGTTCATCATTTTTCTTTGCTTAAGTCACACCCAATCAATAAATAATTCACAACACTTTAAAAAATGATAATGGTAAATTCCATGTTATGTTTAATAAGAACAATTGAAATAAGAAGGAGCTGAAGACCTGAATTGACACCTCACTAGAGAAGATATACAGATGGCAAATAAGCATACGAAAATATGTTCCACATCATATGTCATCAGGGAAATGTGAATTAAAACAACAAGATACTACTACATAACTATTAGAATGGCCCCAATCCGGAATACTGACAACACCAAATGCTGGTGAGAATGTGTAGCAACAGGAGCTCTCATTTATTGCTGGTAGGGATGCAAAATGATACAACTACTTGGGCAGATATTTTGGCAGTTTCTTACAAAACACATACTCTAAACATATGATCCAGCAATCACACTCCTTGGGATTTACCCAAAGAACTTGCAAACTTAAATCCAAACAAAAACCTGCATGTGGATGTTTATAACATCTTTATTCATAATTGCTAAAAGTTGAAAGCAACCAAAATATCCTTCAGGAGGTAAAAATAAGCTGAGGTACATCCAGATAATGGAGTATTATTTAGCACTAATAAGAAATGAGCTATCGGGCCATAAAAAGATGTGGAAGAAACTTAAATGCATATTACCAAATCAAAGAAACCAATGTGAAAAGGCTGCATATTGAATGATTCCAACTATATGACATTCAGGTAGAGAAAACTATACAGACAATCAAAAAATGGCAGTTGCCAGAGATTGGGGGAGGAGGGGAAGGCATGAATAGGCAGAGCGCAGAGGAATTTTAGGACAGCAAAACCACTCTGTATTATAGTATAATGGTATATACTTGTATATATATACAAATCATTGTACATTTGTCCAAATCCATATAATGTACAACCTCAAAACTGGACTGCAATATAAGCTATAGATTTTGATAATAATGATATGTCAATGTAGGTTGATCAATGGTGACAAATGTATCACTTTGGTTGCTTAATTTCCTCTGAAGCTAAAACTGCTCTAAGACATGGTGTCTAATAAAATAATTAAATGGCAAAAAATGATAATAAAAAATTCAGAAATTTTTCCATTAGAAACTGAATTTTAGATAGTTGGAAACATTCAGATGGTTTACACTTTTCTGTTCTTCTGTGATTATTTGAATTTGTATAAATTTGGTCATTGGATTCTGACTATATAAATGACCTCACAGTTTGTTCTCCCGAACGTATGGTACTCATCGTTTAAAGTTATAACTTTCTCTCTAAACCTGATTCTAACATTTTGATTAAAGTAACTTACCACTTAGTTCAAAGAGATATGAACAAACCAGTTGTTTGTTTTCTTTTAGAAATAGCTGTAGGCTAAATGCTGATGTTGAATTTTGCAGCCTTGATACCATTAGTAGTTATGGTTAAAGCCCAAATATACTGTCCAAGATTAAGTAGCATACACATTTAAGTAAAGGCAGTTCCAAATTTTCTGTTAGGAACACTTTCTAGTTATCATTTTAGTAGAGGCAAGTATGAGTACTTTTCAACAGTTTTGACTATACTATTCAATTCCAAAACTGGGTATGAAGAAACATTCTTCCACAGGGGACAATCTCTGGTCTCACCTGACTCTTCTCTTGAGGTTAGAATTAATGGGGTGAAAGTATCTCAATCTTCCTCTAAACTTGGTGTGATATCCAAAAAACTTATGTCATGGAAGAATACATAGGAAAGCTATTCCTTCTTTGCTTCATTTCCTCTTTATAATTGGACCTCTGGGCAGTGAAATAAGACAGGATGGCTTGATCTATGCTTGCAATGTGAAGATGAGGTACAAAACTTCACTTTCTGCTAAGGTTATGCTAATTTTACTTCCAAGACCCTGATAATTCAGTTGTACAATTCATCTTCTGTAGTGAGCAATGTGGTAGATAACCCACATTCAGAATTAATTACCATAAATCAGAAGTATTTTCATTGTATTGCTGTGAGATCTTTCATTTCCCAGGAGGAAATGTCCCATCTACAAATGAACCCTTTACACGTTCAATTATGTCTTCTCATTTCTTTTCTCTTTCAGGCTTGGCATAACGTCTGTAATTTAGTTTTATATTTTCTTTTATACAGAAAGTATCCAACTGCTAGGAAGTAAGCCCAATTATCACTAGTGATAGAACAAATAGAAAAATGACAGTGTTCCCCAAAACTATCTGCTTAGTTATAAGTCTGCAGCTGCCTTCTCCTTATGACCATTTGGTTCAATTAAGTGAACGTCATTTGAAATTCGTTATTGAACAAAGAAAATAGTTAGATTGAATCTGGAAAAAGAATTAAAAATGGTTTCTCTTTACCATAAAATGAGTCTTGTCTATGCCTACACATACATCTCTCTAATTGTACTACATTAATCATAGCGAATATACTAGAAGTATATTGACTCTGTGTGATAAATAGCCCATACCAAAGAATTCTGAATACCTCAAGTTTCCGTGTTCGATATACTTACATAGAGGAAAACTGATAAGCAAGCAGTAATTATAATTTCCTTTACTACAGTCAATCTTAAGTTTTGTGACTTTCCATAAACAACTAGGCCTTGTGTCTGGAAAAATTACTCAACCATATGCAGTTTTACTGGCATGCCCTACCAGATTCTTTGGATTTTAAAATGAATGTATTATTTCTTACACTAGTTAATCTAACCGTTGTTGTTTTTACTTGGCAAGTATTGCCCAGGATTAATCAAGGAACATAATATTCAATGTAAATAAACCTAAAATAATCCTCTTCTTGGGGTTCCACTCTAACTTTCAGGTCTTATAGGAGCCTGTGGCTGATAGCCTGGGCCATGCTTGTCCTAAGGGTCAGCTTAATATAGCTTATTACAGCGTACTGGTTCTAGTTCTCCATGAAGTTGATTTTGAAGACCTACCTAAAACTTTTTGATCCTAACATGATTCTAGGGTCATAAACAGGCTCCTTCCGTGGTTATAAGTTTTATTTTTACCTTTCTCTTACTAATGCCCTGGTTATTTTGTAGTCAGATGCCTCCAGAACTACTTAGTCTGAAAGGGTGAATGGAACAATATTAACATTAACTACCCAAATTTGCTAGTCCCCTGCTCCCACTAGTGAAGAAGTATTACAGATCCATTTCTCCAACATCTTCAATCATTTCTCCATCTGTCTACTGATAAGTTTTTCATGATAAAAATCTTCAAGTGATATTTTTAGTCATTCCTCATAAATATATTTTTTCAAATTTTAATTTAAAGGTAATATTGAAAATGCAGACAACCCTACCAGAGAAGTACCTTGGCTTAATGGATAGCCCATAGATTCTAGTGATAGAATCTTGTCTCCATCATTAACCAGTTATGTGGTCAATTAATGTTAACTTCCCTGAAATTTGATTTCATTTTCTAATGCGAACAATACTTTGATCAAAGGTCTTTTGGAAAACACAACAAACAGCATGTGGTGCAGAATAGGAGCTCCTTTATCAGTTCTTTACCTACTCTTTGTTACAACAAATATTCAACAACATCAAGCTAATATAGGACAATATCTGTCAAATCCAATTGCCATTATTCTTCAGCAGCTGAGAAAATAAATGTTCACTGATAACCATAAAAACCATATTCCATATCCATTTCTCAGTACTTAAAGTTAAATGTAAAATCTTACATATTTGCCAATAGTAGTTTCAAATTCATTTACTGAATAACATATATCATGATTTAGCTGTACTCTTTTAAAATGGAAACCTTTCATTTTTTTCATCTTTTTTCCTCTTCTTTTCCTACATGTTCCTAAAATACTCTGTCTTGTCACCTTCTCTCCAGTCTTAAAGGAAGACATGTCTCACTTTTCCTCAAAGTTAAATTCATCCCACTTGCCTCATCTATTGCTCTATCAAATTTCTCTCTATTTCATGTGATACTAATAATTTCTTCTCCTCTGATTTCTCTTCAGTTTATAAAGAATGATCAAGAATCAACTATCTGGCACTTGTTATGATGAACACTGGGTGTTATATGTAAGTGATGAATCACTAAATTCTACTCCTGAAACCAATATTGTACTGTATGTTAACTAACTAGAATTTAAATAAAAATTTGGAAGGAAAAAAATTTTTTTCAAACCACCACCCAATCTTTCTTCTTTTCTTCATCATTAACTAATTGGAAAAGGAATCACTTCATGGTTCCATGTCCTTATTATCTCCAGATCCCTTAATGCCAGTGCTTCTGATCTCTGCCCCAAACATTCTACTGCATCCTCCTTAGTAAGTCACTAGTAACAGTGACTTACTAAGTCCATTACTAAGTCCACTAAGACCAATCCATTGGTCACTTTTATTCAGACCTTGCCCTATTTATCTTGAAGCACTTAACTATGTTGACTTATTTAGTTCTTTCTGTCCTTATCTTCCAAGACAGAATACTTTGCTAATTCTCCTTCTAACTCTGGTCTTTCCCTTCCTGTCTCGACCACAGGCTTCTTCTCTAATTGGAAAACTTTCAAATATTACTGCTTCTTATGAGACTAATTTTAGTTCTCTCTTTTCTCAAGATCTTCGTAAATGGGTGACCTCATCTACTTGCATGGCCTCAACTACTCTTTGTACATGCAGATAGCTGTTATGAGAGTACTATCTCTGCAAATTAACCTCTCTTCTCAGTCCACAGTAGATTTTCAATTTCCTGGTCTACTAAAGGCATTTTACACTTAACATGCTCAAAATTGAACTCATTGTATAACCTCATTTCCATTCCCGTTCCTCACTACTTCTCCTCCTACAAAATTCTCTATTTAAATAATGTTGTCACTATACATACATTCTCCGTGGTAAGTTCTTTTGAAACAGCCTGGATATTCTCTCCTGTCTTCCTTCTCACTGCACATTTAATTGGTCATATCATGGTATCAATTCTGCTTCAGATTATCTCCTGAGTTTTCGGTTTCTTTACCATTCTCATTGCTACTGACTCATGTCATTATCAGAACTATTGCAATAGACTCCCAAAGGGTTTTTTTTTTGTTTTATTCTAGCTCTCCTTTTTACCGCCATGTGAATTATCAAAGGAAATAAGCAAATCTTACTAGATTCTTGCCCTACCTAAAACATTCTACTCTCTATTGTACGTGAGCATATACTTAGGTGTGTTCAAAACAGTCTGGTGGTAATAAGCGTGTTGTTTCAGCTCTTGTACTCCCTTTTGTTGTCAGATGAGTCTGGTTGGGTCATAAATTATCGCATTAACAATAGGGCAAACACCAAACCCCTTAGCACTATCCACATGACCCTCGCTTCACAATTTTGGCACTGTCAGCATCTCAATCTCATCTCTAGCTCTTCCCACTATATATCTCAAACTCTAGTCCTACTGGAATAATCACAGAACTCATAATACCCATTCACAATTCTGAGTCATTGTACATTACTTCCTCTGAAGGACATGTTTTTTCCTAACAATTTTCCCCCCATTTCTCAATATCATTCAAATGAAACATGTTTTTTAGAGCCTTTCTTGACTCCCTGAGGACAATTAAGTTGTTCACTTCTTTGTATTCATTGACTCCTTGTTCATTCTCTTATTTTAATCCTAATCACAGTTTACTTTATTTATCATTCTGCACATACACATCCCCTACAGTACTGTGAAATTCTTAAGGACAGGGGTTGTGTTTCATTTATGTTTGATTTCTGTGCTTAGCACAGTGACTGGCAAATACATGCTCGAAAATTGTAAATGAATGGATGAATAAAGGCACTGACCACAGGTCTTGAAACTACTAAAAGTTTTCTGATATTTATTTATTTTTTTATTTTTTTAAGGATTTTATTTATTTATGTGACAGAGAGACAGCCAGCGAGAGAGGGAACACAGCAGGGGAGAGGGAGAGGAAGAAGCAGGCTCCTAGCCGAGGAGCCCGTTGTGGGACTCGATCCCCGTACGCCGGGATCACGCCCTGAGCCGAAGGCAGATGCTTAACGACTGCACTACCCAGGCGCCCCAGTTTTCTGATATTTAAAAGCTTTTTTTGTTTAGAAATTTTGAGAGAAATGTTTATGTGCCATTTCCACTTAAAAATGACCAGTCACCATGTGTTTATTTACTATTTCAACACCACCTTTTCCTCCTCAGAAATTACTACGATATTTATAATCAGCACTATAAAATTTTAGTGTTAAATTATATAATGTGTCTTAAGTTTGCAGCTTGCCAGATTGTAGGCGACCTTATAATTTTTCTATCCAGCCAGTGTTCATGAGGACTAGTTATATTGAATGCACGGAAGGAAAGTATTCAATGCATCATCATATGTGGTAGAGTTATATTTAAAACCCAAGCCACTGAAAAATTTCAGTTTTTTAAAAATATTTTATTTACTTGAGACAGAAAATGAGCAGGGGGTAGGGACAGAGGGAGAGGGAGAAGCTGACTCCTTGCTGAGCAGGGAACACAATGCCTGGCTCAATCCCAGGACCCTGGGATCATGACCTGAGCTGAAGGCAGACATTTAACCAACTGAGCCATCCCGGTGACCCAAGAATTTTCAGTTATTTTTGAGTCTAAATAATCATAGACAGATAGAGTTGCTAAGCATAAATTATATTAATGAAATGGGTAATCAAAGGGCCATTGTAAAACAAATTTGTATTTAAAAGGATTTTTATTTACAGTAATTTTGAGAATACCAATAAAATAATATGTAGTGTTGAAGATACTCCTAAGAAACATATTTGTAAAAAATCTGTTTGTTTGTTTTTTTTTCCTTCTAGATGTGGGTAAAATAAGTATTTCACATTCAACCAGTAAACTAGAGTTTGGGGAACAACTTTGACATTTCACTCCGGTAAGAAGGTGTTAGTGCACCAGTAAAAATGAGTCCATTTATTTGTTCTCAGATGCCTTTGAAAGCATTGCTTTATTTTATTTTTTTTCTTCAATCTTAACTTTCCCATATGCTTTCCAAGCTCTGAAGCAAAATGTTAGTAGGCAAAGTGAGACTGCCTAGTAGGAACCTATAATGGCGAAATGCATGCAAGATTTTCCATTAAGATCTTCTAGCTATTTCTCAGCAACTCTTAGCTTTATATGGACAAAACAATAAATGAAGAGCTAGGTCAGACCAATTTGTTTCTTCTTACCCCAGTATTCTGTCTTATAAAAGGATTGTTTGGAATGATTACTAAACATACTTCAAACTTGTTTATACTGTGATCTGAATTTTTCCATTGGTTTCTTTCACTGGTTTTCTAGTTTATTTACTATAATTACCTTTCCCAAATGTCAGAAAATGTTCTTTCTCTGGGAAAATTATAAATTTATACATCTTTATAATATTCCCCATAATCTTTATGTTTTTAGACTTCCATCTGGAAAACAACTATCTTGAAGGAGAATGTATGTGTGTGTGTATAATTTAGATACATATGTAGTTATATTATATCATGCTATGCTGTATTATGCTATGCTATGCTCTGTTACATTTATAATCACTTTATCCTGCCCCATTCTGGATTTGTCCAGTCATAATATCCTTATTTTTATGCTTTCTTGAACAGTTTCAAATAAACTTTCCCAGTACAACTCTCATAATAAGTACATATATATATATATATATATATATATATATACACACACACACTTATATATAAATATAAAATAGCATATATATACTTTATATATAAAGGATATATATACTTTATATATAAAGGATATATATCCTTTATATATTTATTTATTTATTTTCTAAAAGATTTATTTATTTATTTGAGAGAGAGAACAGGGAGGGGAGGGCAGAGGGAAGAGGAGAGAGAGAATCTCCAGCAGACTCCCTGCAAAGTGAGGAACCGGGACAGGCTTGATCCCAGGACCATGAGATCATGAACTGAGCCAAAATTAAGAGTCTGAGGCTTACCTGATTGAGCCACTCAGGTGCCCCTCATGATGAATACTTTAAAACCATGTTACCACCTAAGCATCTCCAGTTATTAACTAGCATTTAGTCTTTACCATGGTATTTATGTATAAGTCAGATAAAACTTGAAAAAATATGTATAAACAAGGAAATTATCAAACAGTAAGATGGTTACACTTTCATTGTTAATTGTAATTGAATTAATGAGTCTTTAGTTAATTACTAAAATTATTGTCTGACATTAAGACATAATGCCATATGATTTCATTCATATGTGGAATTTAAGAAACAAAACAGATGAACACAGGGGAAGGGAAAAATAGGGGTAGGCAAGCCATAAGAGACTCTTAACTGTAGAGAACAAACTGAGTTTGATGGAGGGGACGTAGGTGGGGGAATGGGCTAAGTGTGTGATGAGTTTTAAGAAGGTCACTTGTGATGAGCACTCGGTATTGTATATAAGTGATGAATCACTAAATTCTACTCCTGAAACCAATATTACACTATGTGCTAACTAAAATTTAAAGAAAAATTTGAAAAAAAAAGACATAATGTGTTTGAATTTCATCAGTAAGTTAAACGGATGCTTTGTATTTCCTGATAGCATTGTCAGGAAAGCACAGTTCACTGAAAAGTGCAGTGGGCTGACAAGCAGTTGCCCTTGAGAAACCAAATGCAAATAGAATTTTCATTTTCAAATGATACATATTTCATGCTAATGTCATGCAAATATATACCCAGATATATATGCATGGTAAAGATGACTTGGTTGATAAGACAAGTTAAGCAGTTAGCAATTTTTTTTAAGTATCAAGCAGCAAAACTACTAGAACTTTATTACCCATTTATTAATAGTTAATCTTGATTAACTTCTTATTAACCGCTTGCTTTTTGTAATTATGCTTCATCAATACAAGTCTTAAATTTTCATGTTAGGGAGCTAAACTAAGTTAATGGTTTTGTATGAAAACTCTTTGAATCAAAGCATAATTATTGGCATGAACAATAAAAGTTAACATTTGGAAGTGATTTATAAACATGGGAGATTAGTTTGATAACTTATTTTCCCAATAATGAAAATTATAACATCATTCATGTAGGCAGTCACGAAATTTTGTCTGCCAAGTATCTGTGCTGTAACTACAAGGCATAATCTTTGCCATCAGTGAGCTTACATCATAAAATTTTAAAATAAGAAGTGATCATAGAAATCATCTAGTGCATTCTCTGTGTTTCACAGGGTAGAAAAGTGAAAACCAAGAGGTCTTATTTACTTAAGATCACAATTAGTAGCAAAGATGACTCAATGGCATATGCTAGTGAGTGCTTTCCTTAGCTACAAAACACGTATTTCTTCCTAAAATTTGGTTGGTAATGATTCCTTTTAAAAGGTGATATATATTGTCAATAATGTTTCTAAGGCATATGCATTAACTTTTGAATATATAATCACTTCTTATGATGGTATTACCATAACACTGAATCACAAGTAGTGGTGATTTTTTATTATATACATATCCTTTAGGAAACAAACTACATTTTTTTCCCCAAATGTGGAACCTTTTGGAAGATTGTCCTTTAAGTGGGAAATTTAAGTGACTGCTTTCCTTAAAATTAAATGCAGACATAAAGAAATTTCAGGATTTCATGTCCCTGAGGATAATGCCACCAACAGAGGTGCAAATAACTTGGTTCCTTGAATAATTGCTAGAAAACATCTTAACCTTTTGCTCTGGAAATTCATTAGAGATTTTGATTAGATTTTAACATATCAATAACATAAACCAATACTTCCTTGGAAGACCTGATTTTACAGTGTTTTATTATACATACTGTATATATAACATTGTGTTATAAAATTTGAAATACACTGCAGTAACTATGAAGTATATAAATTATTTACATTTTCCATATTAACTATTTCCCTGTTTTGTTATCTCAAGGGTAATTTGGAATTGAAGTTTATCCATTATAAACACCTTTTTCAGATGTTGAGAAAATCTCTCTTCTTTGGGAATAATCATTAAAGATTTTTATAATATTTCTCCTTAATTTTTATATTTTTGTTTCCAGTTGGAAAAAAAATCCCATTTTGAAGGGGATTTTGTGTATGTGTATGTACATGAGTGAATATAATGTGTATATACATATAAAATTAATTCATGTATCATAAATTTCTTGATTTTAAATTCAATTACTTAACTTAATATATCCTCTATGATTATTTTCTATATTAACATGTGTTCTTTTCTGTAAAGATTTTTCAATCCACCAAGTGATGTGAATAAAGTGAAATGTGTGAGTCCATCTGCATAGAAGACTCGTGGAGCTTTGCTTTACCTACAAGATGAGGGACCTATCCCTAGGCCGGGGCAGACTGAAGGAAAATAATGATATGGAAAAGTTTTTAAAAACATTTCTTTCTACTTAGATATTCAGTAATGATCACATAATATTTTCTTCTTTTTCTACATCTTACCTGTCTCACTTAAGGTCATCTTATACACTTGAATTATCTCCAAGTTAATTATCCTTGTTCAGTACTAGGTGACTTCGGTGTCAACAAATTAAAACTATTTGCCCAGGGTCAACTCTGCCACTTTCCTTAGGATGTTGAAAGCTTTACAATTTATCTTTAGGTGACTGAGAAGAAATAACATGTAACAGGTTTTCTTTCTTTTAGTTTACTGAGGAGGTATTTTTAAAATAAACTTTTAATTTAAGAAAAGCTGTAGATTTACAAAAATAGTACAAAAATAGTACAAAGAGTTCCCACATATCCCACATCCACTATCCCTTCATGTTATTATCTTACATTGGTGTGTAAGTATGGTATACTTGTCACAATTAATGAACAAATATTGATGCATTATTATTAACTAAAATCCATACTTCATTCAGATTGCTTTAGTTTTTACCTAACATCCTTTTTCTGTTCCAGGATTCCATCCAAGATACTATATTATATTTAGTAGTCTTATCTCCTTTGGCTTTTCTTGGCTGCAACAGTTTTTCAGACTCACCTTGTTTTAGAAGACCATGACAGTTTTGAGGAGTACTGGTCATGTACAATGTAGATGTCACTGGAATTTGTTAAAATTTTCCATTATAAAGTTACTCTTTTTTCCTCCTTTTACATAATGCATGCTGTAGAAGGAAGTCACTATCCACAGCCCACACTGAAGGGATGGGGAGTTATGCTTCACCTTCTTGAAAGCCGAGTATATACATACATTATTTAGAATCCTTTTATATGGGAGACTTATCTATTCTTACTTCTGTATTCATTCATTCATTCATTCATTCAAGCAATCATTTATTCATATTAGCATGGATTTATAAATATTTTATACTTTGGGTGATAAATTAATATTACATTATTTATTTTTGTGAAAAAAGTGTTCTAAGTTTTGTCTGTTGGGAGCTCTTTTAATTGCATCCCTTGTTCCTTTGACATACCCCATTGTTAGGGTTTTTAAGTTCTCCTTTCTTTCTTACACTTCAAAATGCACTGGGTTCATCTTATTTTTTTCCTGTCCCAGTCCTAGAGTCATCCATTTCGCCAAGGAGAGCTTTTCATTGGAAAATGCTATTAGAAACCAGACCCAGGTGTGAAGTATGCCCACTGCTACTAGGGGTTGTTGTTTCTAGGCACCCTCAGTTGACAGAGAAAGAAAATAAATACTTATATTCCAACCTGTGTCTACACACACACACACCTATGATTATTTCTATATGTAACCATCTGTGTCTATGTTAAAATAAGCATGACTTCTTATTTGAAGAGGCAGTTTTTACATGTACTCCATGCTATATTTGGTAAGTATATACTTAAAAAATTATGATAAAATAAAGCAGTTATGAATCTGAACACTTTTCAGATTTACCAAAAAAGTTTGAAATGAAATATTAGTTATTAAGGTAAAACTAAGGTCTAATTAGTTCACTATTTGTATCAGTGAGTCATGAGAATGTAAATAATGTATTATTCAGTTCAAATTTAATTTCTTTATTATCCTAACCCAAAAGAGGAGTCAATAATTTTCTTTTATCCAGAATTTTAATTTCCTAAACATGTGTTTTGTGGTTCACAACGAAACGCTGAGTAGGCAAGAAAAGAAAATATGTCCTTCAGAGTAGATCTTACAGGAAAGTTCCTAAATTTCATATAAACAAATTAGGCAAGACTCATATTCTAATTAACAGGTTCTATTGAAAACATGCATATCATTTTTTTCATATTTATAGAGCTGAAGGTGAAATTTTGTCAGAAGAATAGCGTATATTTTAATAACAACATAAGGAGTAAAACAAGAGACTCTTTCAAGCCTACTCCATTTTTTCTGTACTTTTCTTTTCCTGGAAATAAAATGTAACTGTCATTTCTCTCACACAAGACTTTATCACTGTTACTTAAAGAAATATACAATGTAGTTCTAGGTATTTTAAAATGATAGCTGTTGAAGAGAAAACATTTGTTTCAAAAGTATATATACAACCAAATAACTATTTGAAATATATACCTTTATAAGAGGAGTTGTGCTCAAACAACAAAAAGTCCGTATCAAGAGGTTAATGAGGAATCTCTGTTGCTCTTGGATTCTTCTGAAGGGAAAAACTGACTTTCTCTAAGGAGTAGTTATATTTTATTGTATAACCAGATGGTATTGTGTGTCATGAAAAAAAATAGAAAAGCACAAGGTTTACTGTAGATGGAGGCTGATTCTTTGAAACATTTCCTCACCACCAGAGTTTGGAACACCAAGCTTGTGGGTGGCATTCGTGCATGATAGGACTTTGATCATGGTTCCTCCAGAGGGTGATTGAAAGGTAATGCTTTACTCTAGGCCTTGTTGATAGCAACATTTTTATGTTGTCAAGCCTCTGTTATTAGCATATTAACATTTATGGCCTTACTACTCCTGAGATTGGATTGAGAGCCTGAAAATTAAATTTTAAAAAGCTTCTAAACATTAGATGGCACTTCATTTTCTAGGTTTTCTTTTGGGGGGGGGTGTTGTTTGTTTTTGTTCTGTTTTGTTTTGTTGGTAATAAGGACTCAGATATCTCATTGGACACATTATCAGGTCTGAGTTCAATACCTAGAGTATTAGACTACCAATCATGGCCAGTTAATGGGGTCTAAAGTTATGAAACCAAATAAATTCTATGATTAACACAAGAGCTATAAAAATCTCTAGACTGCTGGTTCTGCATCATGAACTTGGACTCATATTAGACTTCAGGTTTATATTCTGAGTTTACCATTTTGACTTTATGTCTCCTTGGGACAAATGTTCTTGCGTGACCTCTAATTATTGTACTGCCAGTGGAACCTAGGAAACGGACATCATTAGCTGCCTTGCCTGGATAATTAAGAAATAAGTTCAGAGGCATAATTGCTGCATCATTATTTCTCTTTACCTTCTGACAAATTAGATTTTTTTTATAATTGAATTGACCATATGTTCAAGTCTATGCAATTAACAACACATTATTTTAATTTAAAAATTTATACACACATACAAACTATGATTTTCATGATCTTACTCTTATACCTTGGGCAGGTGATGAAGATGGGGTGAGAGGAGTTTAAGTCAGTTTCAGATCAGTGTTGTTGTTGTTGTTTTTCCATTCACCTTCTGGGATTTATGTCTATGTTTGTGAATAGAGAGAATGTAGAATGGAGAGGACCAAGGCTTCTAAATGTGGCTCTGAATGCTTTTGACATTTTAAATAAAGAAGTTTTTGTGATATCCTACTGCTCCCTAACGCGTTCATGTAGATGAATCAAGACAATAGAGAAATGAATTTGAACAAATTTTACGTTGCCTTTGATTGTCCTAGCAGGAGTCCTAAAGCAAATCCTACATTAAGTGATGTGGGAGGTTCTAGAAGATACTGAAGTGTGGGATGTCTAAAGCAATTAGTGATAAGATCTTAAGTTGGTGGCAGGCTTTAAGACTTTCATAAATGTTCAAACCTCTGCACCTTTAAGCACACAGACTTTGGGAACATATTTGTTCCTGAAATAGTTCTACAAGAGTTAAAATGTACTGCATGTTAGTAGCGCCTTCTGGCTTTAGACTGTAATGACACGGGTATTAGTCAGCTGCCAGTCTCTCCAAATTTCTCCAGAAGTTGCCCCTTCATCTTGTGCCTCCTAGTCTCTCACCAAAGATTCAGAAATTCACTGTTCATTGCAAGCCTAGAGTCAGACCGAGATTTTTGATGGGGAAAAGATAATAAAAAATTGTTTCCATCTTTTTGCCATCTTTACAGGAGATAAAAATGCAGATACAGGTGTATGGTTTGGGGTGTTATGAGCATAATGCAGAAGTAGAACAAGATGAATAAAAAATCAGAAGAGTGGCAAGGTCTTGCCTTCTCCCACTATCTCAGGATGAGCATTTTCAATCCACAACATGGGTTAAAAGGTGAAATAACAGATGTACAAAAATCCAAATACATGTAGCCAAAGCTAATCAAGTATTTGTGGTTATTATATTTTAGGGAACATCTACCAAAAAACCTCATAGAATGGGAGACAAAGCTATTTCCACCAGCTCCCCCAGAAATGTAGAAAAATCATTAACCCTAGTAATTGAAGTTTTAAGTAAGAGATATTCATGATTGTAAACTATAAATCACCAGAATACTTCATTGTCATAAAAGATAATAAAACTCAATATTGATGGCTGGGTAGGGAATTTTAGAAAGTTTCTTTTCATCTGTAAGTAGAATAAGAAGAAATATTGGGGAATTCAAAGTAAAGAGATGAAAATAAAGTATTAATATGGGTTAGATTAGGGCTAACATAAGGTGCTGGCAGTGAGATATAGAGCCAACTTCTGTCAGTTACAGTTTTAATAGCTTCACATGTACTAAGTGATGTAATCCTGCATGCCTTATAAAATACTCTCCTGTTTTACAGAATTTAAGCACAACCTTAAGGTTGTTATGGATCCTAGAACAATGCTTGGCACATAGTAGATGTTCGGTGATATGATTAATGAAATTATTTAGAATGTGAGCAACAATGGATGAGTAAAAGTCAAGTCCAAGTGATTAATCTTGGAGAGTGGGGAGAGTTGCAATGTTACTGAAAGAAAGACTGCAGCAAGTTTAAACTTGGGAAATGGATAAATTTGGTATTAAACAAGCTGTTAATGTAGAGGGTGCAGAAATACAGTTTAAAGACAACCAAATGTGAGCAGAGTTTTATCTTTTAATTCTTTTGGTTCTCCATGGCATCTCATAAAATGTTAAATATCCTTCATAGATGAGGAGATTACGATATATGCAGATTACTGGGATTGCTTCTTTTTAATCCTGAGAAACATATCTTTTCTTCATAACTTTTTTTAAAACCAGATTAAATTTCTACTGTACATTTTAACTTTTATGGTGGATAGAACAGACATAGAAAAAGTCAAAGTTGTAATAGGGCAAGATATTGGCTTAACTGGGACAGGGAAGCTAAAGGAATATTTAATTAAAAGATGTCTAATAGGCATTTTCATTGACTTTTTTGGAAGGTTGCAGAAGGAACTAGAAGTGCTTCATGGTGCTGCAAAGATTATGATAACCAAATCAGTAGAGGAGCAATAAAGAAGCTGAAGCAGGAGAGAAAAGATAAGGATTATTGAAGGGAAGACATGAGCATTCAAAAAAAAAATTCCCTTAGCAAGGAGCTGTCTATATTTAATCCTTCTCTTTCTCCAAATTGTCCTGAATTATTTACATATTGCATAATTAGAAGCCAAACCATTAACTGTTCAATAGAAGTCCATTATAAATTTGTATATCATAAAAACTTATAAAATACGATTCGATAGGAAGGCAGTTATTAATCCTGCCAGCAATACCAGCTTAAAAAAAATGTTTCCATTACAGTGAACATGAAATAGAAAGAAGTCTATTTTTCTTAATATAAAGGACTTAAATGTGTTTGCTAATTAATATACTTTGACTAAGCTTCATAGTTTCTGTGCCAATTCTATTATTAGCCTAATCATTTCAGGTTCTACTATAATTATAATGTAGATCATGACTATTGGCAGATGAAGATTATAGATGGTGAGAAAAACTAATTGTGTCTCCAGCAAATATAGGGAGGTGTGCAATAAATCCAATTAGAATAGCAAATTGATTGATCAAATGTATAGTGTGTTAATTTTGGTAATGGACACAGATTTTATTATTTCAATATTAGTTAATGGCTAAAAAAAAAAAAGCAAATATGCAAAAAGGTAGATTTACTTACCAGCAGTTCTATCAACCAAAGTTGATTTTTCCCCTAGAGGGTCTTTTGCCAATGTCTGGAGACATTTTTGATAATTATGATTTGGGGGACTGGGAGTTGCTACCAGCTTCTAGTGGGTAGAGGCCAGGGTGCTGCTAAATATCTTACAATGTACAGGTCAGCACTCATAACAAATAATTATTCTGGCAAAAATGTGTTCGGTTTGAAAAACTTTAATTTCCAGCATGTATTTTATGGTTGTTTGTATTTAAATTTTCCGTAGTTGGGATCATTTACATATTTCCATGGACTTCAGCAGATATAAGCTATTTAACTTTCAAAAGGACTCCTTCCTCTTTTTAAAAGTCGTATGGGCAAGACCATCCCTATATGTCTTAATAATGATAAAATGATGAGATTGGTGACATAATGACCAACATATTTTTGCTTAGAGACCAATTTCCACTAGTTTGACCTAATTACTTTCTCTAGTTCATGTTCTCAAGAAGATAGGATGTTGGTTAGGAAAAAAACATAACATGTGGTGAGGACAACCTATTTCTCCATGTTCTTGAGCAGCAACTGTTCATTTGTCAACCTAACTGAAAACTCAAATACGAACCTTTTTTTTCATTTCTATTTTATTCTTCCACTATATATATTGTGTTCACAAATGATGTTTTTTTGCATGTAGTTCAAAGTGTAAAAAAAAAAGTGTTGTCTTTTTTTACTGACACACACTTTTTTTTTAACTTAGCAACATTTATTTATGAATCTGTTCAATCTGTCCATCTCTATGGCCACTGTGTAACATTGCCTTAGATTTGTTTAATCTTTTGCCTTCCTCAAATCCATGTTTCACATAGCACTTAGATTGACCTTTTAAAATTTTTGTGAATGTCACTCTGTGCTTAACTTCCTCAAGTGATTCCCGTTATACTTGTAATAAAATTCACAATTCTTAAAATGACCTACAGGAAACCCAAATGATCTAACCCTCACTTCTCTAGTGGTATTTTATGACTCAAGCTCCTTTTCCCTGGTCAATGTTTGCTGATGACACTAACTGTTCTCCCTGCCTTAGAGGGTTTGAATATGCTGAGCCCTCTTTCTAGACAGCTTCTCTCCATCATTATGTTCTCTCTCTAGATGTCATTTGTTCATACAAGGTTTCCCTGACTTTGATCATTTAAAATGAGGGGCCCCTGCATTAATCTCTCATTTTGTTATTCATAAAACTTAGTCATAATATGTCATTATCCATTTATTTTGTGAACATTTGAATAATATACCTAACTAGACTTTAAATTCATCAAGGCACCAGTATTATGTCAATATTATTCATCTATACTTCAGTAGGGCCCAACCCAGTATCTGGAACAAAACAGGCATTCAATAAACACAGAATTCTTTAGTATAATTTAAGACTATTGTGATTAACTAATTAAACTTTGATAATTCACAGTAACTAATAAAATTACTAAGTCTTATCATAAGCCCAAATATACAGATATATTTAGAAGTATAGTCTTTAAAAATTTCCTTTAAACCATACAAGATTGGTTTTTGAGGATGTACTGAATTTGAACAACAAATCAAGAGTTGGCAAAGTAGAAGTCACGCCTACTTTTAGCCAGAGGCTGCCAGTCTAGAGGTATGCCAAGTCAAACACCATCAGGCAATTCACTTACAGCATTATGCTAGTTAGTGAGGAAACATACCCAGCAATTCCATTACAACAAGATCCACGATAAAGATGGTGGTGGCACAGAATTAGACTAAACTAGAACTAATTTGTGAGAAGTATAACAGTGGGGATGTATTTTGTTACTTTGGAAATTTTGTGACATTGAATGAAATTATTCATTCACATTCACCTGTGGCTCTATATTTACAAAACTGGTCACTTCGAATCGTATGCTTGTCTTTTCCCTTGAAAACTGCCTTAATTAAATATTACTCTTGCTCAAACATTAATATATTTTTCTCAATTGCTTAATGCATTGAGAAACAGGGCTTACTATAGCTAGAACTTCCGTTTAGTTATGACATTGTATTACTCTAATATTGGATTTATCAATTATCTAGAAGAAAAGAACTGTTGTCATGGGCACTGCTATAGGTACTCGGGAGACAAATCAGCTAACAGATAAACAAAGACACCTGCCCTTGTGCAGTTTGTAATTTAAAGAGGAGGACCATAAACAATAGATTTTATGAATTAGTATAACTAGTGACTAAAAAGAAAAAAAAAGAAGAAGAGGGGAAAATGAGTGTAGAGTACCAGAGGTAAGAACAAAACAAAACAAACAAAGCAAGCAAAAAAAAAAAAAAGTCAAAATTTTGAGTAAAGTGATCAAGGTAACCTTTCAAAGAATATGACATTTGAACAAGCACTTGAAGGAAGTAAAGGAGTTGCCATTTGGATAATTCCTTAGAAGTCTTGTACTTCGTGCATTTGCTACTTTTATTCACTGTTTTCCCTATTTTAGACTTCCCTTAAATATCTGTTGATTCTTGAAGATTTATTTGGATTTAAGAGTAAAGAACTTAAAGCATTTTATATGCTCCATATACATGGGTAGGGCTTGTTGGTTGGTGGAATTCATTTTAGGGTGATAAAGCAGTAAATATCGGAAAGCCCCATATTGGCATCTTTTATTTTCCCTAGGGTGGTCTGGCTTTTGAGAAAAAGCATGGCTCCTGGCCTTTTAATTGACCAGGGAACAGAGCTGAGAATCATTCACAGACTTTTATTTAATCTCCACCCTTCAATGTTCCTAGTGTCCCTGTATCCAGGGACTTTGCCAATAATCTCTCCATGAGGGGAAGACAGAATCTCTGTCTCTTGAAGATCTGGGTTGGGCTTGGCTTGTCACATGTCTGCATGGGATAGAACTATGCATCCTAGGAGTTTAACTGTGTCTTAAATAGATTTTTCTACTAGTTCACTTGTTTTCAGGCCCAAACTTTACTCAAACGTTCCAGGGTCTCTGGTCCCTTCAATTCCTGAACCTTTCTGGTAATCTCCTGGAAAATCAACTTCCTTGTCATCTTTAGCTTCTCTTTCTTCACATTTCAGTTTCCCTGTTCTACTAATTCAGTTAACATAACTGAGACCAAGTTCTGTCTTCCAATATTGTGTTCATATCTTTAGTCCAATTTCATTTTCTATTCTGTTATTATAGACATTTACATTTTAAAAAAATCTCTTATATTAATGTTGATAATGTTCCCCAAGGGAATAGTAATGGACATATGTTCAATCTGCCATGTTTAACCAGAAGTCAGTACAATGTTTTTAACAATTTAGTGTGCATTGTGCAAGGCGTTACTGGGAAGACAAATTATTATAACAGCATATCTATGCTGCAAAGGCTCAGAGTTTAGTACAAGAAAAACACACTCTCACATAACCCTAACTCAGATCAGGTTGATAAATACCATGTACTGGATTGAATAGCACCTTCCAAAATCCATGTCTATCCAGAGTCTAAAAATATGGTCTTATTTGGAAATAGGACCTTAGGAGACGAGGTCATTGTAGGTTAGGATGACTCCTAAATCCAATGACTGGTGTCTTTATAAGAGAAAGTAGAGAGAGATTTGGATAAAGAGACACAGAGGGGACATGGTGGAAAAGGCCATGTGATGATAAAGTCAGAGATTGAAGCAACATAGTTGCAAAACGAGGAACTTCTGAGGCAGCAGAAGCTGGAAGAGGCAAGGAAGACTCTTCTCTAGAGTCTTCAGAGGGAGAATGGCCTTGCTGAGGCCTTGATTTTGGACTTCAAGCCTCTAGGATTCAAGAAAATAATTATCTGTTATATTAAGCCACCCAATTTGTGGTACTTTCTTATGGCAGTCTTAGGAAACTAGTATGTGTCATAACACCAGCATAAAGTGAAAGTGTGATAGCAGAACACAAGTAGAACACAGCTCACAATATATAAACACAGGAAAGAGCAAAACCTGTGCATTTACCTCTTGGAGAGTAGAAATTCTACAAGTAAAAATGTATTTGATGTCATTAAACTACATGGATGAAGCTCCTGATTATTTAAGGACAAATTTTTCAGTGATAATTGCTAAAGTGAGGATTTGAGCATATCTACACATTCACTTTTTAAATCACATATTTTCTCAAAAATATTCACTTAATATCTTCTGAATATATTTGAGGAAGTAAAAGCATATACATTTAACAACATATAATCATTTCTGAAAGAACGTCGAATGCTATTGAAAACATTCTTGGCTCATGAATTTTCTTCATATCAATAGACATGTCCTCATTACTTTAAGGCTGAGTTCCTAACTTCATTAACATTGAGAATAACTTCTAAAGAAGTACTCTATTTTAGTATTATAATCCAAATTGTTACCAAGATTATTTTAGCTAAAGAGTAATGGGTTTTGAATGTCTTGGAAGAGGAGTTGAATGCTTAAGAAATTGAAGTCTAGAAAGACAAATTTTGTTTGACGAATTCTAAAGACATTTTGAAGATGAAAAGTTCTGGTGATGTAACACTCAAACTGTGAACATTCGGTCAGCAATTACAATGAATTAACCAATCTGTCAATATAGAATTGATGCGCCTGAGATATCTCAAGTAAGTTTTGCAATCTGATTTTTAAGGTTATTCAAAATTTTAGGGAAGTTAAACTGGTGAAACCAGCTATAGTTGCAAACACATGGCAGTTAGCTGGAAACTATTTAGATAGAAAAGAAAACGACTTCATTCACTTGTAAGATCAAACATTTCCACTTGAGTAACTCACAATATATAATAAAACAGTTTGCTTTAGTTTTTCTTTTAGAGGCCAAGCGCATACTAGCAATACTTTCTCAAGCTTTTGAAATGTCTCTCTTTTATTTTCTTCTAAAATCCTACACCCTCATTCCAAACTAAACTTTAGCTTGCTTCCAGGTCCATGTCTCCTCCTGTATTCCATTTCTTAATAAACTGAACTATGCAATTAGAAAAACAGAAAACTGAAAGTCTTCCACAACTATCATTCACGCCTAATGTCCAATCAGTCACTGAGCCCTTAAACCACTCATCTCCTGTGTCTTTCTCTATTCTAACCACTGCTGCTCTAGGTAGGATCCCATTACCCCAGTGGCCTCTGAAGTGATCCTTCCCGGATGATTCTCTACACTGCTGCCAGGGGGATCTTTCTAAGTTACAAACCTGGTCAAGTTAAGTCTTGCTTAGAAATCCTTTAGTGTTCTCTATAACTTTCAGGATAAAATTCACACTCCTTAGCCTAGTAACAAAAGCCATTTATGACATAGCACTTGTTATAGTTCAGCATTATTTCCCAAGACCTAATCATAGTCTTCAGTTTCTCTAACTGCATTAAACCATCATATGAAAACCTGGGGCCATGCTCTGTTGGTCTCCACCATGTCTTTGCTCATGATCTTCCCTTAAAGTAGGGCTACCTTTCTCCCTCATGTATGATAAGTTGGCAATAAGTTTTCCTACAAAATTCCATTCCCATATCATCTCCTCAGTGGGTTTGTCAGTTGTCTAGTTTAGTCTAGCCAGGTAGCCAGCTTAATATTTGAACTTTTGGCATGGAACAAATGAAGAAAGTAGGGACTTAATGACTGGTATTTTTAAGTAAATTTCATCCTCAATATATATGATTTAATTTGTGTTACGTTATTTTTAATGCAATCCGTAATGCATAGTAGTTAAGAATAGTGTTTAGGAGCATGGCCTCTGGAATCAGTCATCTTGTGTTCAAATCCCACCATTTGCTAGCTGTGTGATTTGGGGGAAATTTTTCTCTATGCATCAGAGTGCAATAAAGTAACATCACCAACTGATGGTTCAGAGCTCATATTCATTTTCAAATCATTCATGATTTTATGATGAAAATCCTAGAAATGTATTTTAAAGGGAAAAATTTTATATGTACTTATAGAAAGATCCTAAATGATAAGAATTGAGAGAATATTGCTGTTAAATGTTGAATATCTTCTACACCAGCCCTACCTTCGAATGGACAAAATGCTAATAGGACTCAGCACAACCTAATGTTATGTTGCTTAGTGAAGCACCATTTCTTGAGAACAAATCACTGGCAAGAGGAGCAAGAAATGGGATCTGTAGTGAGATTCTGTTTTTGTTATTCCTCACCTGCTCTCACCAGGAATAGAGCCAATCTACTAGACTGGTATTTGTTACCTAGGCTCGTTATTTACTGTCTTAGGTATATCAGTGGAAAGAATCCAAAGAATGAATTGAGAATACTTTTATTCTATGTACCTACATCTGATTAAAATACACATATAATTAGAAGTTTATTTTTGTAGATTGAAGAGTTATTAAAATGGATATTTGAGGCAATTTAAAGCATAATATATTCTACAGATGAAATAATATTTTGTGTTGAATTTTTATCACATGAATTTATTGAAACTACAAAATTCTCAAACACTGTGAAGCATGCTGGGTTAATTAGCATTAGAGAGCAAAAATATCATTACATGTTATTTAAAGTAGAGCTTTCAAACTATTTTGGTAAGATTTATGTACTTAGCACATTTTCCAGAAATATCATTTAATAGTGCGACATGATATAAGTGATATAAGTTAAGCTGAATCATAAAATAAGACACTTTATTTTTCTTCTCAGCCTTTCTGAAAAGCGCAAGTGAAAAGAAAGAAGCAGTAATTTATTTGAATGTCTTTGCTCTTTTTTAAACAAGTGATATTATCTTTATTATTGTCTCATGAAGTTCATGTTTTTGAGATGTTGCCCTAGGATGACTTGGTGCCCTGTTTCAGCCTAACCTATAAGTTTTGTATCTCTGCTGTCCCTTTTTCCTTGTAACCCTATGCCCCAAACACAACACAAGCACTCAATTTTACCAAAAAGTGTGGATGAACCCTCAACAAATTACTGTTAGTATTGCTTAAAAAAAACCCACAACAACTTGTAGCAGAACATCAGCTTACAGAAGATCACAAGATAACATTAGGTGGTATCAATAAAACAAAATTATACAGCTGCTAGAATTACCTATTTTACTTTATTTCATGGATCCACATTCTTGCCTCACAAGGTATATTCTATTATTGATAGTTTTTGGGTCTGACAAAGACTATTCCTTGACCTACCTTTCCTCAGGCTCCTCTGAGCCTTCTGTTGAATTAAGCCTGACTTTGGGCTTTCCCCCTGTGTTTATAGAATTCAGATTGAGCAAGAATCCTAAATAAGCTAATGAAAACCCCCATTCTTGGCATTTGACCATCCTAGATATCTGATTGAATTCCTCACCCCCAACCCTCAATATCTTATCACTGTGGCCTGTCTTTAGCAAGAATTCTGTTGGGTGTAACAAGCAAGAATCTCCTTTACTCCTGATGCTTTGTCTTAGTAACTTTCCATCCACTAACCCTCGGCCTGCTTGCCCAGCCTCATAAATCCCCACTTGTCCTTGTTGGAGTTGACTCTAATCTCACGCCCCTAAGTAGTTTCCCTTGAATAAAGTCTACCTTGCCATCTTTAACAAGTGTCATGAAACATTCATTTCTTTAACAAGACCGAACATTTCTTCTTTTCTGGTCTCATAGAGTCAGAACATATTTCTTTAATGCTACAGAATTATAGAAAACTCCTCTCTTAGCATATCAAAGAGGGCCTCTGAAAGAACACAACCACACCACAAAGTAGAATCTCTGACACTTCATGTAGCCTATGCTTTTTCATAAATTTTTTACAGAGAATCTTTGAAGACAAAACATGACACTATGCTATTTAGTTCATCTACCCAGTCATTGGTACTGCCACATTATCTTATATAGTAAGTGATTGAAAATATTGATTGAATTTCAGTAGTAAATTTGCAACAAATAGGATTGCCCATCTTATCGTTTTTCTCTCTCATCTGAGAATTGTAGTTTCCATTCTTAATTCAGCTCAAGTTTAATATGGAGTGATTTAAATAGGAATCTCTCTGTTTGAGAGGGATCATGGATTTCCCTCTTACAATGGGACGATGTTTTTATCCTACACAGAATTTAACTTAGACTCATATTATGGGATTTGGATGCATATCTAAAAACTTTCCCTATTATCATAGCATTCTGCAAATGGATTGGGAAAATAAAATATTATTCTGAAAAGTAACTATCATCTAGGATTCCTTGTAGGTCTCATTTCTTCCAAACATCATATAGGAAAGCAGCATCCTTACAAAGGTGGTTACTTTTTTTTTGGGTTCTGCTGATCTTTCGAAGTAGTGTTTGGAGAGAAAGTAGGAGGAGAGAGAAGTATTTGGGGATTTAATAACAAAGCATAGTATGATGTGCCATAGTGAGGACAGTCAAAATAGCATGACTTCAGATGCATACCTTGTAATACTGGTTTATCTGGTTTTCATGCCTGCCCTACCACCAAGCTACAGACTCTTAGTATGAGGCCTTGCCTTTTGTTTGCTCCTGACCTATTCTCCCTTCTTTGGTCTGTATTGTCTGCAAATGAAATGTGCCAAAGGTAACTGATACTCTGCAGCTCACCTTCCTTGAAAAGAAATCAACAAACTTGATTTAACAACTATGTCTTTAGCAGAAAAGACAAAAAATAAAAAAAATAAGAGAAAAAGAAAGAAAGAAAGAAAGACGAAAGGAAGAAAGAAAGAAAGAAAGAAAGAAAGAAAGAAAGAAAGAAAGAAAGAAAGAAATCCTCATTTGAAGTCTACTTAATGGGCATTAATGGACAGTTATTGCACATCTACTATGTGTATAGAATTTTCACATATTGTATCACATTTAACTCTGGGCAGAAGGCCCATTTTTTTTTAAAGATTTATTTTATTTACTTGACAGTGAGAGAGACAGCCAGCGAGAGAGGGAACACAAGCAGAGGGAGTGGGAGAGGAAGAAGCAGGCTCCCAGCAGAGAAGCCTGATGCGGGGCTAGATCCCAGAACGCTGGGATCACGCCCTGAGCCAAAGGCAGACACTTAATGACTGCACCACCCAGGTGCCCCATAAGGCCCATTTTTTTATATAAAAATTAATACTCTAAGAGGGTAAATAATTTAGTAACCTTAGCAAATAAACATCACTACTCAGATTCAAACACTTGTCTATTTGAGTACAAGTTTGCACAGGGCAAAATAGGAAAAGGCAAATACCAGCAATTACTAGCATTTATTGCATGTTTTAGCTGCTTTTGTTAAATTATCTCAAAACAACACTAAGAAGTGGATGTTTTCACTTCTAATCTCCAAGCCCAAAATAAATTAAAAAATTAAAAATCTGAAACCAAACAAACAAAACAACTAAAAGTACAGAGAGATCAAATAAATTTTATGAAGTCACAAATCCAAGAAATGATTGAGCAAACAAACATTTAATACCAAGTCAAACAATAAATCATTATTTTATGTTGCTATATAGCAAAAGATGCATAGATCCCCAGGAGAGGTCTGAATATTATGTATGACTGCAAGCATGTTAACAACAAAATCACCCAAAGACCTTGGAAACAAAGCAGTCATTCCAGTGTCTTTCCATTTACTTAGTTTGACTCTAGTCTTGACTTACATTAACAAGATACTCCCAAAAACCTCTGTGGCAGAGAAATAAGTAAAGATTATCATTTTACTTGAGGAGAATTTAGTAGGATGCTCTTTCTTGCATGTGATTTTCTAAACTTACCCCATAATTAGCTGTAAAAATGAGGTTGGAAACTCCTCTATCTCTGACAACCAAATTGTTTCTTAATGTAATCATTATAGAAATTTAAGACTTGGCGATCCACCATTGTTTTAAATAGAATGCACAACCAAAACTCTCATTCTTCATTTGACAGATCACTGAGACCCATTGACCTATACTTTGCAAATGATTGTGTTCATTGACTGTATCCTAGGATAAAAATAGAATGTATAAAGCAATTAATTAAACTACAATCAGTAAACAATAAACCTAACCTTGCACATTAACTTTTTATCCGAACATCAATAATAAGTTTAAAAACACATTATGAATTGTGGGTAATGACGGTAAAATAAACTGCAATTTTGATTTGCCAGCCCTTTGTATTTCCAACAAAGGAAGTATGATACCCTGAAAATGTATTTTCCAATTAAAATCTTTAAAATCCCTTACATTTAATTAGTCTTCATAACACAAACATCAAATTTGATTTCATTTGGATCAAAATTTCATTTGATTCTTACAACAGTGAAATGAGATGCGAAGGACCAGCTTTACTATGCCCATTTAAAATTGAAGGCACTGAGGATGAGAGAGAGTTTAAATAATCCAGCTAGGATATTAGAGCATCTAGGATTGCAACTGAAGTTTAACTCCAAAGCCATGTGGATTCAATGAATAAAAGCAAGAAAATTTCAGATTACATAGAATTTTAGAAGTTGCTTAGCCATCACAGAGATTGGTCTCTACATTGTATCCGAGAGGTGAACAATAAGATCCTTTAATAGAAATGTGTTGAAATCTGTATAGATGATGTCTCTGTTGGAACATTTGAGGGTAGAGATAAAGCAAATGCAGAAGAAAACCCTCCTAGGAAGTTGTACAATTGTGCCTATAAAATAGGTCTTACACCTGGAAATAAAGCATTAGTATGAGTATTAGGTACAGAACAGGAAACCTGACCTCTAGTTTTTCACAGCAAAAGGTTGAGAGACTTTGCAGGATCAGTCCAATGATGCAATCTATTCTTTGTCTGCTTCTGCTTCTAGTGGTGTTAGAGAAATTCCTAAATGCAGCTGCTCAGTCCACAATGCAACCTTCTTAAGAGGAGTAGGTATAGGCACCTACCTAGGGTGGTAAGAGGAGTAGAGATAGGCACCTACCTAGGGTGGTAATCAGGAAATAAGTGCTTTGCTGAGAGCAGGGCATGCTTAGGACATGTATTGATTATATCTCAGAGGGCCTCCAATAAAGATTACTCAAACTGGTGCTTCAATTCACGGAGAACAACAATGGAATGTCAGCTGATTATCAATTCAAATAGTGTTTGTGAGAGTGTCAGACGAGTTATGTATCTCTTTAATCCTCATACAGATTTGTTAAGATTTGATTTTATTTGTTTTCTGTGTACGTGCAGGCACAAACATGCATGCATGGAAACATGACACATATCAATACCTCTATAGCCTTGTCCTCTGTATTCAGTACATTAGAACGTTCAATGTCTATATGTCATTTAGCTAGTTAAATAAGCAAAGAATCTGTTTTACTCTAACAAATAAGAGGAAAATAGTTTATTTTTCAATAACATTTCCTAACCATTGTCAGTACTAGCATAATTTTCACCATTATTTGTTTGTTTGAAGGTGGTGGAGATATTGGCATGTGCATTATTAAGATAGTCTGAATATGGTAATTTTCATAATGAGATTTATTGTATACATCTCCTGGAATAAAAAAGGGACTGCTCTATTATTCTAAAGCATTTAAATGGCTGTGGGATAGGGAGATTCGATTATTTTTAATGGAACAAAATTTGTATTCTGAGTTCATTAGAATGCTGACTGCATTGAAGAAACAAGTTCTGTTCTTACATCACTCATGTAATGAGATGGTATATAAAAAATTCAGTTTTGTGATGTCCAACATATGGACAGAATTTAAATGAATATAAATTAATAGCAAAGCCCCTTCAAGAATGTAGGTGATTTTATTTTACCCCAGTTTTTTGTAGCTCATGATTTCATGGCACATGTCCCAGCTTGACACAATTTCATCAAATAAATGTAGAGCAGCAGCTAACTTTCGAGAGATTTAAACAGCTTCTCATTTTTCACTCACTTCTGCAGTGCCTAGTGTAGTGTTTTGCTTATGGTAGAAATATAATAAATGCCTGTTCATTTAAAGCAGAAGAATTTAAAATGCAATGGGATTGATTTACAATCTGACTGAACAATTTGTTCATAAACTCTGAACCAGTGTCAAAATGAATGGTTTTTATTTTCATTTTCTAACTTACCAAAATGAATCTAAAGTATCTCTCGGACAATTTACTCTGTTTTCTTTCTTTATTTTTAAATATGTTTGAAATAACTGATGAGATACAATAAGCACAAAGGACCATGACTATCTTCCATTTTGTCCTTTGGTTCTCCAGATAGCAATTGCATTTATTACAGTGATTTACTTTGTCAATCTCAGCTTCCCGATCTTTTTCCTCATTCCATGTACAAGCTTACCACTAAATATTTATAACGCAGCTCATCTAGATTTTATATATTTTTACAACCAAATCTTAGCTAAGGCTAACTAAACTGCAGTTGACTTTTAGAGGATTGTTGACCTTAATACCACATTATTTTACAGTGAACACGTTGTTTACCTTTTCTTCTTTGTATTTCTTTTTAGCAACAAAAAAAATATAGAGCCTGGGCTTCATCAAGCTTGCCTAATTGTAAGATTTAGGTGCTGAAATCTCTTGCATCATTACCCACAGTATTTTCTGCTTTTAGATATACAACTAAATTAGAAGAGGAAGTATAATTTATTGAATTTATTGAATTCTACTATACCAAAGCAATTATATCTATATGTATCTATTATTACACATGGACATATTTCACAATATCTTTGTGAGTAATTTCTAGGTATTACTATCCTAGGAAATCAAATTATATTAAATACTTATATAGGATGACCAGATTAAAATAAAATAAAATAAAATGGAATTTTAGGAGCCTTCTCATCCCATTCCAAAGTCTGTGTTCTTCTTTCCATACTAAAGTAACTCAAAATATGGTTCTGAAATAAGGCTGAGTGGAAATCCAATCTGGTGAAATCCATTTTTTGGTTTATGCATTTTTGATTCCTCAAACAGATTAATTTTGTTGACTTACAGGTAATACTAGATATATTTCACTTTCACCTTGTTAGAGTCATAAACATATTTATACTGTAGAATATTCTTTCCCAGTCTTTGTCTGAAAAACAAAGGAAGAAAAAACTCTAAGAACAAACTGAACCTGAGGTAGAATCCTTGTGCCATTCATGCTTCTTCAGATAATTTTCTGTATGCTAGTAACAGACACCTTTGCTGTTACAAGTGAACTACTGAAAGTCCCGAGAAAAGTCAAACACACACATATAACTTTTCTTGTGGATTTTTGGAAAAGATATTCCAATTAATTGACATGTATGTATATGTGTCCAGGTGAATCTTATGGAAGTTGATATAAACAAAACATGGTTTACTGGTAAACAGTTTGTACCACAAAACTTTGTGTTTGGTGCACTCTCCTAGGTCTATAATGATCCTGAAAAAAGCTATATATTGACTGTCAGGATTTGTTTACTTAGAAATGCCCTACATTTATAATTTTATACCTCTATGAGGCATATTTTTGCATGAAATTTTCAGTCTTTGAGATTCTTACACCAATAAAGGGCCCCCTCCTTCAGTCTCTGATACTCACTGTTTTGCCGTAGTAAAACATTTCCCTCAAGCATCAACCAATTGGATTGCTGATACATTTTTTTCAGGTTAGAAATATTCAAAACTCTGCTATTAGAAAATCTTAATTGTAATATATGTAGAATTTCAAAAAATATTAACCTCAAGTTGAAAATAAAACTTTATTAAGGTGATCTACAGACAAGTTAAACAAGACATCGCTTGATCCAAAAAAAAAAAATTATTAGCCAAATAATTTTTTGAGACATGTACACACAAGGCAGGTTTTTACCTTTGCATTAATCTTCCAGTGTGGAAGATTTTATAGGGGAGGAATATGTTAATGGTAAAATTACAGAACCAACTATGCCTTATTTCCCAAGAATTATAGCATGAATTTAAGTGAGCAAAGTTGGATGCATGGAATTATGTTCAGCCTGGTATCTACATAAAATAGCATTAAATAAAATGACATAATAAATCAGATACATTTACCAAATTACAGTCACAGTAAGGTCAACAAATCCCCAGGGCTGTCAGGGACAGCACAACAATCCTTTTATGAATCTTTGGTGAGTGACCTCTGTGATTCTGCAAATATTCTTGTTTCTTATTTTACTGAGCATATTGAGGTCATTAAGAATAAACTGCCTGTAAAATTATACTCATTTACATCTGAATCTGCCTTCATCTCCTTGTCTACAATGTTGAAAAAACAGATGGCCCTTCTCTCTTTAAGATAAATTGTTCCACTGCTCTTGGTCTCTCCTCATTCACATATATTAATCTAGAACCTTCACCCAATGTTTATTTTTCTCTCTCAGTAATAACTTCACCACCCTTCTCTTTACTAAGCCATTTCTTTCTTTAATATCTAAGGTTTCTTACTCCTTCAAAATTGGTATTCTTCCAGTTTGTCTTCTGCTCACTCCATAGACTTTCTAAGGATGGCATCAGTAATGCCATGTTTCAACTTATACCTCTTTACTGATAGCTTGCAGTCAATTAGCTTGAGCTAAAGACCCATACAGGCAACCACCTGCTGGGTATCTCCTTTTTCTTGAAGACTCATAGGCATGTCAAACTCAGTATTTCCAAAGCACAACTTATTATTTTTCCTTAAAACCCCTGTTTTTCCTACTGAGTCCCCCAAGCTTTAAACAAGGAGTAAATCCTCTATGTGTCTCTTTCTTTTACCCCCTTTCCATAATTAGGAGTGAAATTCTGTTCATCCCCTGACTAAGCTTCACATCTGTTTTCCCTTCATAACCTACTGCTATTGCTGTTATCATTTGCACTAATTAGTCTTCTGATTGGTATTTCTACATCCAGTCTTGACTCTTCGGGCTCCACATTGCTACTAATGTTATATTTAGAAAAATTGCAATTCTGATCATCTTTTTCCCCATTCTTAAACCCCTTGATACCTCCTCATTTTCTGTAGAATAAAGTGTAAACTTATTTATTGAATGCTTGTCTCTATATAATCTGGCGTCTGCCTTAGCCTTAGTCTTATTTTTCAAGAATGACTTGTAGATCCTCAGGAACCAACAATTTCATGTCTTCATGCTGTTTTCCCAGTGATCCTTGGCACAAAATACATTCAATTAACGTTCATAAAGTCAAACACTGTAACAATAAAATGTGGCAGAAATAACATATTGCCTATCAAAAGATGTGCTTTCTCTTTCCTAGTACAGAGCTGTCACTAGATAATCACTTTGCATCTTGCATTTAGTGTGATCAGATCATAGTTCTCACCAATGGATTGGACGTGAAATTGGCATCTGTCGCTTTTGAGTCAAGTTACTAAGTTATGCTTTCTCTATGTCCTTTCTCTTTCTCTTCCAGTTGGCCAGATGCAGAGAACAAGGAATTTCTAGGGTAAAGCAAAGTCATAAGATGAAAGAAGCCTAAATTCCTGAGATACTGCATGGAGAAAAGCTGTCTGCTAATAAGGATCATCCACATTGAACAGTTAATTGAGGAAGACATAAACTTGTGTTGTGCTAGACTACTAACATTTTGAGCTATATTACAACAGCCAGTGTAATCCTAATACAAGAGACAAAAACGACTCAAGCAAAATGGAATCCCTGTCATTTAGAAGCTTTCAATCTAGTTGTGTTAGAAAGATCTTTCCATAGTGTAGTCAATATAATTTTAATAGCTGCATAACATTGTATATGGAGTATAGAATATCATTTATTCATTTTCTTATTATCAAGCATTCCATTTCTAACTTTTAAGTGACACAAAGCAATGATTAATAGCTTATGGTATATAATTTGTTTCCTATTCTATATTATCTCCATAGTCTAATTCCTTTGAATAGCATCGTTGATCAAAAGTTAGAAGATTTAGATGAATATTGCCTCTATGGTTTGATCCAATACAGAAACCTGACTTGTAAACATATCTCTGAGTTGGAAGGTTGACTGATTCTAGGAGATTGGCTTTTAAAGATTATGACACTGATACAAAACAGTGCAGAAACCTTTTTATTTAATTAAAGGAAGATAATTTATGGCATAATTTTCTAAGCAAACTATGATATCTTAAGAATACCTCTTATTTACTGAAACAAACCCAAGTCATTTTCATAATAATCATCTTTTAGGTAAGAAAAATTATTAAGCTCACAAATCTTGAAGCTACATGTTATACCTGAGGTATATGATCACCTGAGGTGATCCATAGTTTAGGGTTAAAAAAAAAAGGTGACTTTGCCTTAATACTTGTTAAAAGAGGTTTGCCACAATCAAAATAAATAAATATTAAATAGCTTTCCAATGTGTCATTTAGAAGATAGGGGGTAGCAGGCTTCCTTGTAATATCTGAATTTACCACAGTATTTGTTAATGTAGAATAAAGCTGACAAGCAAGATTCTAAAACCTCAAAAAATAATAATAGTTTGGTGAAGTAACATAATTTCATCTCTTCTCAACTCCAAGCACTAATTTGTACAAAGAGACCAAACATTACAGAAATGTAATAATGCTAGTATGCAAATATTTTAGATCTGTCTTGCAAAACACTGCATTTAGATTTAATTTTTTTTCTGGCAATAGAATCACTTTTCCCTTTTATAAACACAGACTTAAATTTCAAGATTTCATTAAAAAATATTTGGATTTCTGATTATGGTCTACTCTTTTAATGCAACACAGACAGTACCCAGATAGTTTTTATTTTTAATCTTATTTACTCTTTATCAGGATATAAGAAAAATCATGCGTAACAGTTACATGTATACAGGAGTTCATGATGGAGGTGAACACCTCCTTGACATTCAAATGCAATGGTAATTAAGGTGGATAAACTCTCTGCTCTTCATTCCACCTGCAGACATCTAGATTCATGTGTTGATTTATGCCAGCTCAATCTTCTGACTTTTCATCAAGATGTTCAATATACAGTGCCTTCATTATGAACTATAGTTTTCTCTATCATTATAAGAAACGCAAGTTAAGTAAGCTTTCCTCAAACATCAGTGATTGCTTTCAAGTTCCTGAACATGCTGCAGTAGGCTTGATGAGAGGATTGATTTATTACTTTTTAAATAGATTCTTAATCTGCAAATCAATAAAAATGTTTCACTTCAGCAGTACCACAGGGTGAATGACTCACCCTTGAAAACAGAATGAACTAATGCTCTCTTTCTTCCTTTCTTTAATACACTCAGATCGCAGTTGTGCTTTTTCTTTGTTCAGATTACTAGATAAACTCCAGTGTTTGAGAGGGTCTGGTATTTCAGCCTGTTTTCTCCATCAATCAACCAGGGATTGAATGTTAATCTGCTATGATTGTTATTTTAACTCTGTTGTTCTCTTCATTATGTAATGAGAAGGCTGAAACTAAAACATTCTTTAGCTGGCTAAAATAAAAATAAAAGGTAAGAACACACAAGACAGGGCCATGACCTCAGCAAGAAAAATGTGAAGAACATTTTATACCAAAGTGACACACAGTGTTTGTTGGATTCAGAATTAGTAGAAATTTTTAGAATTTAGATATTGGGCAATTAGCTTGATAAAGTCTACCAAAGAGTGAAATTAAAACACACGGGATCAATTCTCTATTTTTCATACTATAATAGGGGTACAGTGGATTGTAAAAACCTCTTCTTATGGGAACCTCTTAGGTAGTTCAGAAGTCTGCCATAAGTACTCAAGAATTCCAGAAAGAAGGCACATGAGCCTTATAATCATCAAAGGCATTTAGAATTTTTCTAACATCAGTGAAAATTAAGACAAGAAAACCCCAAATACCCTATAATATCTTTATATGAGCACATTGTAATCATTCATATTTAATTTGACAAAGCCTGTAACAATTCATTTTTTTTTCTGAAACAATCTGAATTAAGTAACTGCATGGTTTTGTAAAGTCCTTAAAAAATGGTAGTGGCATTTTCACTTCAATTATATCACTGACACCAAAAAGGAAACTTCCTAAAATATATTTATATGACAAGTCTAACTTTTGAAAAGTTTTGAGAAAGTGATCTCATTTTTTTTTAGCCAAATAGTTTTATTTGAAGGAACAGAGTAGAAATGGGCTCAAATTTAGGTAAATAAATGTTTTTATTTAGTCTTCATTTAACCATATATTTTTTTAAAACTTAAAAATGTTTTATTTAAGCTGGATTTAAGAAAGCCATATTTTCTTTTCCTTTTTTTTCCTTTTATTCTTATGTTTTACCAGTCTTAATAAAATGACCGCTTCTTGATTATCTACTTCTCTTCACCCACATATCAACATCTGGTGGACAATATGGGAAAGAGAGGAGGTGAGGTTGAGTATTGTGTTTTTTTTATTTAAAGGCTATGTTTGGTGAAAGCCCCATCCAGTGGGGATAAAATTTATATTTAAAGAGATAAATCTATTTATGAGAACCCCCAACAACGTTATTGAAATAAAAAAGGGAGGAAAGCAGGAGAGAAAATCAAACACTGCTACAAATGTTTGCTTAGTCTTCCTAGTCCTGACCACACTTCAGTGACATACCTAGGACACACTGGTCCTTTATACCTGCCCTCTGAGTGAAACCATCTCATTCGCTATCGTGCATGATCTTCCTGATTTTATTATATGCATGGCTTGGGTAGACCTTCCTGGTGACCAGTGAGCAAGATCATATGTGATTCACCCTTGTATTCTCAGGGTGGTGGATATGTGATGAGTATCATATAGAGGGCTTTTAAGTAAACTCATAATGCAAAATCTTTATTGACAATATTTTCCAAGTGTGGGAGAGTCAAGGTTCATATATATGCACCTAATACATGGGTTTGAAGATATGCCACAAAGACTGTACTAGAAGGCCTTTAATGGAAGAATTTATGCCATTGGTAGACCCTAACAAGACAGCAAAGCATAGAGACCTAAACTTCTCCTATTTTATTATTCATCTTCTTAGTACAATCATTATCTCGGGGAAACATCTCCATAGGACAGGACATCACTTTGTGTCTAAGATTTTCTCCTCTTATACTACCTGCACATCACATTTGTAAGGAGGTATGGGAACCTTCCTATTTCTCTTCAACTATTTTATTTTAATTAGACAGCAATTTTTCAAAAGCCAGAAACATTCCAAATAAGACTTCTGTTCATCTGAATTACCTGAAGACACTTGTTTAACTAAGTAAAAAGACACTGACTGCCTTCAGTACCTGTTAGTAAACAATATGGGTCATGTATATTCAAGAAATTTAGCCAATGATCACAGTGTCAGTGAAAAGTCTTTAATAGAGAATTCCTAAGAGCTCAGCATTGAGTTACAAATTGACATCATCTCATGAATTAGATAACTTCTTATAATATCTAAGTATGATATGAAAATATAAAATTCAAACTATATTTTCTTATTTGTTTTTTCTCATGATTCTATGTGGCACATACACCATTCTGACCCTAAAGAAATATAAAACATATTTCTAAAATTCAGAAGTCATTGAAATGAGTATTCTGTTTTTGTTAAAATGCAGTATATGAGTATTTGATTCTCCTCTAAAATCATAGTTAGAAATAAAATATAGTGGTTTAAATCTTTGGCTTCAGAGACTCACCATTTGCATTCACACTCCATTTTTCCAGTATTTACTGGCTGTGTAACAATAGCAAAATAATTTGTTTTCTCTTTCTTGGTTTATGAATTTGTACAATGGGAATAGTAGCAGGGTCTGTCTCATATGGTTGTTGAGAAAATTAAATGAGATCATTCATGTAAGGTGCTTAGTACCAGTAAATGCTTAATATATGTCATCTATTTTACTAACTTTATGGTAATAGCTAATTAACTTGATTTTGATTGAGGCACTTTATTGCCCTCATTAAAATATACATTAATCCATCATCTAATATTTATTGGCAAGGCACTCTGATAAGTATTACAGTCTTAAAAGTATTTCCCATAAATAATCACCAAATCATTGGAAATCCTGACTTCTTGAGGCTTGAACAGTTAAGCAGTTATTCTAATTATGCACGGCATTAGGTGTTCAGGTGAACTCATGACCTGGAAAATGGACATGCTTTGGAGTTCAGTCAACAAAATGGTATGAAAGATACTATAGCTGAAAGATGTTTTTAAATATTGCACACCAGTAAAGAGTCTTATGACTTTTAATAGGAAAATCTGTTGCCCTCATGTCCTACTAAAATTCAGAATGACATTATTGGGTGTTTACTTTGGACAAAGAATCATATTAATGCTTTATGTACATGGCTGCGTTTAACTCAATTTTCCTAACAGAAGAATATAACTACCATCTTACCAATGAGAAAGCTAAAGTCCAGAGACTCTCTATATATTTCCAAGTTACATAGCTAGAGCAAAAGCTGGAATTTGATCATAGTTTACACTGTATCATGCCACCTCTCAAATAGCTATTCCATATTTAAGAGACCATTTTGGTGTCATTTTATACACCTGGCATATACATATAGAAGCAAAGGTCTTGGAGTAACACCCATGTAAAGCAGGACCACAGCTGTATCATTTGGATTACTGTTCTTATTAAATGAGTAAATCAATGCAATGCTAAATAAATAAAGTAGGTCCTTGGTTTGAAAGAATTTAGCACTTATAGTTTCAAATGTTTTGTACAGATTTCAAGGTCCATGGATACTAATAATTTGTAATTTTATTGAGGTGAAAATTAAAATATTTACCACTATACTGGTATGTAAGAATGAGTCACAGAGAGAGTGAGGATACCTAGCTAAACTAGCATCTGCCTTTTGATATATTATTCTACAGTGTTTCTGTGCACAGATACTTGGATCAAATGATTTCTAACAATTTCTATTATTTTAAGTTTTCTCTTTTTTTTAAAAGATGTTTATTTATTTATTTATTTTAGAGAGAGAGCATTAGCAGGTGGAGGGGCAAAGGGAACGGGCAGATGGGGAGGGAGAGGGAGAGGGAGAGAATCTCAAGCAGAAACCCTGCTGAGCCTGGAGCCCAAAACGGGGCTCAATCTCACAACCCAGAGATCATGACCTGAGCCAAAACCAAGAGTCAAATGCTCAACCGAGCCACCCAGATACCCCTTAAGTTTTCTTTCTCTAATAGAAAATAAAATCCTAAAGTTGGTCTGAAAGTTACTCTTTACTGTACTTTTTTGAACATTAAATTGAAATATTTTGAGTGTAACAGAAAGGATGATCCTTGTGAAAGATTTAGGTAAGATTTTCCTCATTATACCATTCAAATAGTTACTCTGTGCATCAAATAAGAAAAGCCAATCTGCCTTATTTAAAAAAAAAAAAAAGGAAAAGAAACTTTATATGGTTAGCCAGATCAACAACAATAATAATAATGTTTACAAACTACATTGAAATTTTCTGTTTACCAAAATATCATTCATTTATCATTTAAATTCATTCTTTTTTTTTTTAATTTCTTTCTTGAAATAACCCTATGAGGTAAGTGGAATTAGAATTCTCCTAACTTTTTTTTTAAAAGATTTTTTTATTTATTTATTTGACAGAGATAGAGACAGCCAGTGAGAGAGGGAACACAAGCAGGGGGATTGGGAGAGGAAGAAGCAGGCTCACAGCAGAGGAGACTGATGTGGGGCTCCATCCCATAACGCCGGGATCACGCCCTAAGCCGAAGGCAGAGGCTTAACCTCTGTGCCACCCAGGTGCCCCAAGAATTCTCCTAACTTTCAAGGTGAGAAAATTGAGACTCAGAAGAGTTAAGTAACATGCTCAGTACTAATAAATCAAATCTGATTCAGATGGGGTCATTTAACTTCAAATTCTGTTTCCATTTTAACAATTTACTTTGCTAAGAATTGTTTTAAAGTTTTTGACTAATACTGATATCTCAAACCAATTCAAGAATCACTATATTACTCTTCTCCGGCCCCCTCCCCCCAACAAAATCTACTTCTTTCGTATTAAGTGATCATGAAGACATCTGATTTCACTTTGGCGATGTCATATTCACTTTCTTAAGTGAACTCACAATAACACTAAGTAACTCATTCAAAGAATCTCTTTATTGACAATAATAATGTCTGATAATTCATCTGGATAATAGACAATGGGAAATTATAGTTATTTATGCATTGAGAGGACATTCTGTCAGGAGGGTATTAAATAAAAATAAACCCTTAAAATATAATGAAATCTTTAACAGTAAAATTTGTCATGCATACAGCTCTACCTTTATGCTCATTTCATCAATTAGAAAACTGAGATTTAGAGGATTGAATGATTTTCCTAAGATTGCAAAGCTAATAAATGGGGGGGGAAGAATCAAGAGTAAATACCAGATATTTGGATCTTTTATCTTCTAAATATAAAGTCAAGAGAAACAATGAAATGCATATGAATTATTATAGAAGTAATGTTTAAATAAAAAGAAAAAAAAACATTAAAGCACTGGAAGTACTAAAAAAAAAGTGATAAGGTAAGATGAAGAGAAATTGAATCCTGAAATAAAGTAAATTGAAAAATAAATGCCAGGGGGAGAAAGTAGGAGAACCTAAAAGAGAAATAAGCAGATGCCCCAAAAGGTAAAGAAAAAAATAAATATTTTTTTCATAAATGACCTATTCAAAGATACCATTTCATCTTATAACGACATAAAGGCATTCAGCCTTCAGTTCAGAAAGAGTTAATCAACATGAGTACCCCACCTTTCTTGTCCCAGAAGCTAATCACTTTTGCATCAAGGCCTGTTACCAAGTAGCAGTGGCTTAGTCACTTTTAGGGTGGGAAGGGTACATGGCTTTGAAAATAAGTCACAAAGCTAAACAGACGAAGTAAAAGGGACTGGCCTGCCTTTACTGAAGAGGTCAATCGATTTCAAAGCATGAAGCTGTTCCACAGTTTAGCAAGAACAATCTCACACAGAATCCCTGGCAGAAAACGCTACCATTTACTGAAATTCATGGTAAATTATTAAACACTTGGCATGGACTCATTCATATTGAGTAGAAGCAAAAAAGATTAAAAAAAGAAGTCCCACATGTAAACAACAAGTGTAAATTAAATCTGCCTCTAGCAGAGTCCTTCAATGCTGCCACTGCTTTTGGAATATTCCCTGTTCTGGTCTATTTTTCTTGATAAGCAATCGAAGTATTAAATATGCTTGCTGTAGAATCTAAAGTAATCAAAATGGAAACAGTTATTTGACTTTTGCTCCAGTAATTTTTTTCCCATCTTGCATTTTCTCATTAAAGAATTTACATTCATAGGACAACACAATACACTAAATGGTAAATCTGTGAATGCTTTCACAGAAATTTGGAAGAGCTATATGAAAATACATGTAGCAAAGCTCAGAATATGAAAAGAAAACACTTTAAAATAGCCATATCCATGATAGATTACAGTAATATCTTGTATTTATTCTAATTTTGTTCCTACTGCAAGAGGTTTACTTTTTTAAAAAAGGCAGAAAATGGAGAACTTCAGCAGTAATAATAATTAATGAGGGGCACCTGGGTGGCTCAGTCAGTTAAGTATCTGACTTCAGCTCAGGTCATGATCTCAGGGTCCTGGGATCAAGCCCCACGTCAGGCTCCCCACTCAGCTGGGAATCTGCTTGTCCCTCTCCCTTTGCCCCTCTCCTCACTATTCAAGCTCTCTCTCTCTTTCAAATGAATGAATACAATCTTTAAAAAAAATAATAATTGATTAATAATAATACTTCCATATGGTTTTGTAATTGAGGAATAGAGTTAGAGTACTCATATTTTCACCAGATACTATATTTCAGTTAAATGCATTTACAGCATAGAATGTGTGCTAGTATGTACATAGTGTTTACAGTTAATGCTGTTTTTGTTGAACTCATTTAATATTAATCTAAAGCTTATGAATTTTAGGTGAGTGTATGTGATTCCAGTATGACTAATTAATGAATTGATGAATTAATATTAATATTAATGAATTAATAAGTGAAGTTAGAAAAAATAGTTGAGTTTTAAAACTTAATTTTTATATTCTATTATTAGAGTTAATTATAAATAAATTGAATGATGAAATTTTGGAAGAAAAGATGTTGCCAAGAGGATGGAGGATCATGGCTTCCTTATGGGGAGGGGGAGAAGAATGATGTTCCACTTACATAATCCATTCTTAGATATATTTTGTGTCTGTTTTTCTTCAGGGTAGATCTAGCTTAATGTAGTCTAATATAAAAAGAAAAGATATCCATTCCACCCTCTAATTGTATTTAAACAAAATTTCTGTTCTGTGTTCTGATGCTTCAACATGTCTTTGGCTTAATATCTGTCAATTTAGCATATGCATTCATATTGAAATATCAGGGAAACTGTAAGCAAAACTCTTCAAATTTCTTCTTTTGGCTAAAGTGATGAGGTGAGGGTTTAGGGATAGGATACTAGTTGACATTATAGGGGCAACTTTTCTTTTTTTCTTTCCCTTTTTGTTTTTTGAGGCCATCCCACAGATAATAATAATGATGGCTGTCTGAAAATTCAGCTGTCCTCTTCCCGAAAGCTCCCCCAATTGTGGAAGAAAAATCTTTCTGCAAAACCTGATAATAACAGGAAGAGTTCTCCCAGTTGGAATCAGAGTAGGATAATATGGCTATTTTTTGTTTGTAAGTTCATGTCAAGAAAAATATGTGCAAAAATCAGTATGGCCCCAAAATATATGATTCAGTCATTGATGACAGTCTATGCACCTCATTTCATTTTTTCATACTCATGAGGTGTTTCTTTTTCAACTTTATTAATGTTAGGAGAACATAGATTACATGTCCTTAACTCTGAAATAACAATAGATTATATTCTTAAAAAACATTTTTCATGATGACACTGGGTTTTAACTAAAATAAGTTAAACATGATTACGATTGTTGCTATTCTCTGACTGATATACACAAGCCAAGAAATAGGGATAATTAAAAACAACCTCTCTCTACCCAACCTCCACATCCTGTTATCAACTTAAAACCATACAGACAACCTTCTATATCCCATTAGAGAATAAGCAAGAAGGCAGCAAGAGAGAGTATGACAGAATGATAATGATAATGATTACATGATTTCTATAATAAACTGCATAAATATCCAGTATCCCACTATGATTTAGAGGGTTGGCCCCTGGTTAGTGGTTTCATCTTCAAAGAAAATTTTGTATTTAAGACTAAAGTTATATCAATACAAATGGGTTATTTGGTAAGTTTCTTTTGGCCTCTGAGATTTAAACACAATTTTTGAATCCACTTATTCATGTCCTGTATAAACCAATTCCTTCACTGACAAATCCGGAGGACCCTACACTCCCAAGTCACTTCTAGCTACTAATTCCTGTCAAAGGTAACAGGAAAGTGGCTTTTTCTTGATTTCTCCACCAATTTTGACAAAGCATTTGTGTATTATGCAGACTTTACTGAAAACTTAGGATGATGGAGTGGGTTTATACCATGGGAACAGAAAAAATTTAAAAATGGACGTCAGATTTCCAAGTCACTAAAACCCTTTAGCGGTAATGGTATTTGAAATTATTCAGTTGCCTTGAGTTGCCATTGTCCTGCCACAAAAATCTTGCCACACTGTGTGACTTCTTTCTCCATTTTCTTTTCTTCTTCTCTTCCTTGAGCTCCTGACACTCAAAATATATGTTTATTCCTTACACAGATCAGTTTTATTACTGTTTCTATCCAAAGCACTTGCTCAATAACTACCTATTCTCAAACTATTTTTCTTAAAAAGAAAAGAAAGAGTTCAATTTTGAAGAGGAACTCTTGACAGTAACTGAATAAATATATATATGCATATATTTCTCCTCCCCACCTGGCACAGCTTTTTCAAAAAAGGCTTCTTTCAATGAAATCAAGTAGAGTAGCCTTTTGTGATTTATATTCTAATATGTAATTGGAATTATGCCTTCACATCAAATAATTTTAATATATGGCCATATTAAGGAGGAAACATGTATTCAATAAGAAAACCAATAGTCAAATAGTAAATACAATATAATATTATTAAAAATCTGGTCAGGACATCTTTACTCTTAAATTGTACAAATGTATGATGAGGTTATTAATAATACACATTGATCCATTTTTATTAAACTTTGACAAAGAATTAATTTTGTCCTAGTACAATCAATATCCTTAAACAGAACCAAACTCGTATATGGTATTGATTTCTAGGGAGGGAGAAGTCGTTATGTTTTTGCTTAGGGGAAAAAGCTCAATTATCCATAACCTGAATTTTAAAAAATATTAATTCGTTTTTTTCTAGAAAGAGACATAGGGAATTTCTAGTAATATTGATTTATAGAAAATCTCATACAGGAGCATTTTTTGGAGGGGAGAGACACTTTAAAAATAATCTTTGATTTCTTTGTAACAATTAGGGGAAAGCTTTGCCTGTAGCAGGTGCTAAAAAAATGTTAGTGAAAAGAATACATTGGGTCCTTTGGTGGCATGGAATAGATAACCTGGCCAACCTAGCTAAGATAACAGTCTAAGAAAACACCAAGACCAGGATTTGGGCTGGAATACTGTCATGCTTGAGAGAGGTCCAGTAACAAACTACTTTGTCTGCCTTTCTCAGGGGACACATGCTATTTCCTCCAGTGTTCTGTCTCTATCTTTCTAAAACCAGCTTCCATATACTTATCACTCCTTTCTAACTGTAGTTTACATATGGCTTAGATTTGCTACCATCTTTCAGGCTCTATATCTTATGGCAATTTTGATGTGTTCTGTTCTCTTCTACCCCTGCTTCCACCTGACTGAGTTTTTCTGTTTTCTAATTAAAAGTTTCAATAGTAAATTGTCTTTCTATGTTCTGTTTTGGCAATTCATGGGGCCATACATCAATGGCAGGACTATGTATGGATTGATTTTCTTGCATTAAATGCCTGTCTGATCCCACCAGTTGAAACTGGAGGAGTAGATCATGTGCTTTGTTAGATTTCCCTTAAAATAGAGTTTTGTCAGAACAGGCAGTATGACATCTCTCAGGAGAGCAAATTACTATCAACTGATCTCTGATCAATAAAAGGGGTATGTTATACAAATCAGAAACCAGAGGACATTGCCTTGTTCAGATTCTTAAGCTGAACCAAATAACCATGGCTATCTAACACATATGGATAACATTCACAAAATAGAATTCTCTTCTTGTTCCCTACCGCCCACCTCTTTCACACCTACTGTCAGTCACCGAATCAAATCATCTCAAATAAGTAGGTGCAGTGACACAGCAAAAGAGGGGCATGTACAACAGGGGCTGTGCTGGGGTTGGAGAGCTCATCCATCAGACTGCACATGCATAACAATTAGTTCATTTTGATATGCCTGACATCAAAGCAACATCTCCTGAGGAAACCAGAGGGGGAGTTTCGGGAAAATCAATATGACCTTTAGTTGATGCCTAGAGTATACTTCCCCTTCTTTTTTTCTGTCATTGGAGGGGTTAAAAGGCTATGTCAATTACATATTTGTTCCCTCTCTGTGGAGTTTGTATGACAGCTAGTCTGTTCACATGTAGAGATCAGGAGGTCTACTAAGGAAAATGACAGAGAGCAATATGCAGAGGATAAGTTCATGCTGAAAACACTAACTGGTAAGAGTGTGGATATCTGAAATACATGTTTGTATCAGCATATATTTGATTTTATTTCTCTGAGATAATTAAATTCAATTGGTGGGGTGGGGAGAGGGTCAGAGTATAATTAATTCCATAAAGGGCAAGTAAAGAATGCATATTTGTTTTTCATATTCACACAATACACACAATGCAGATGGCTTGAAGAAGTATTTATTCCTCAAGCAGATTGATCTATATGGCACATTGTATATGTCCTTTTATCTAGTAGCTATCAATAACTAAAAAACAACCACATAATATATTCAAATCAGCATACAAAACAGATACCTATTATTACCAAATATAGAAAATAAATGCAATAGGAGGGGAAAGAAAATATGTCTCATTTGTGCTGGATATGAAAACAACAACAGCAAAAGAAAACAAGAAATAAGAAAAAAAAAAAACAACTTCTTTGTACAGAGCTTGGGAGTCTCTCCCCAGGACTATGCTCAACATTTTCTAGCGATGCTAAGGATAGAAACAACCAGCTCTTGAACTTTGAAGTAATTGGTTCACAGCTGTGCTTATACTGAGATGGAAATATGGAAATACATTTGTACAGAGAAAGGTTTTTTTTTTTGGTAGTTTTAATGAGAAAGTTGTCAAATTAAACCCAAACTGCTGTAAGTAAAATAAATTACATGTGGAAATTCAATTTCTGATATTTGCATTGCATGGGTACATGTGCTATGATATTTCTAACAAGAATTCTTTTGTTACCCAAAAGTTTAGTGTTAAGGAAGGAAAAGTGACTAAAGTGATTTTTAGATATCTTTGTATCATAAAAACGTAAGACATCATACCAATGCAACATGGTGCCCTTCAGCATTTCTTAAATGCAAGAGTTCCTAGGGAGGGACACAAAAGGAGGCCACATTTCTAGCTACCAAAGTGTTTGAAATACACGTAAGAAGGCAAGATTAGCACATCTGAGAGAGGGACAATATAGAACACACAGATAATCAGAAGAGAAAGATCAGTGGGGGCTGAAATAATAAGAAAAGTCTTTGTTGGGAAGATAGAATAAGGGCTTAAAATAGTGGATATAGAGTTAGCACAAAGGCAGAAGGAAGGCATTTTAGGGATATATCATATAAAGTGCATGCAGCAAAAAATGTGAACATGTGTGTAAGAAGAGAAGAAGATGAAGTCTAGACAGGGAGAGCATGGTTTTTTAAAGGAGACGAGTAAGAAGTTGGACCAGGCAGAACCTGAGGTGTACATTGGATGTGCTCAGTGACAGCTACAAAGAGAGCTTTGGTTCTGTATGGACTACTGAGAAACCAGGAGGTATGTATAAACTTCAACAATGCAATCATAAGTGGGCGCATGTTGGGGTGGGGCCAGGACTTGTCATAAAATTAAAAAAACTCTAGCTTGGAAATGTGACAAAGGTCCAGAACGTGATTCCAGCTCTCTAACATGCTGCATGACCTTGAACACGCCTCTTTGTTTCTTAGCTCACAGACAGTTGATGGAAACTTTCAACTCTAATCTTTACGTCTATTTAATTACACACTCTTAGGATGTCCAAAACAAAAGAAAACACTATTTTATTATATACCTAGAAAATGATTACAGTGACTAAGATAATTAGGAAATTCTAATGTTTGGCATCTATAGCTTTCAAGAGAAATGGTACATATTATTTTAGTACCTGAATATCTAATGGTGAAGGAGAGGAAGTGTTGATGAACTAGAATATTTCAAAGCCTTTTCAATCCTCAATTGGACATTCCACCAGATTAGAGGGAAGAACTGTGACTAAACTAGTCTAGGGTCCAATACTACCTGGTCCACAGAAAGTGCTTCAATTGCTATGTGTTGAAAGAATTTGACTAAGTGCATATGCCCGTAATGTATACTTTGATTTAGGTTTAATTTAAAATTTCCTAAAATCTCACTCCAAGATGATAATTCAATAATAGCTGCTTAAAAAATAAAATGTACATACTCTCAATTGTGGCTGTATTTCAGGAATTTACAATTAAGACACCTCATATACAAATTAACCAAGGAACACAAAAAAACACTGAAGGGGCCAATAAAATACATGTTTATGTGAGGTACAAGTGATAATCCCAGACTCAGAGCTGGGGGATCACTGCAGCAGTGCTTATGTATCTGCAAACAACTGCTCCTGTGTTTGGTAGAGTTTTGTGGGTCACATGGGCACAAGAACATTGGCTTTCAGAGCAAGAAGTTTCAGGCACCCACCCCATGGGTTGGGGTCCTAAAATCTGGGGTGCTGAATGTGGGTTCAAACTCTTGACTTTTTAGGGAGAAGCTGGGACTTGGGAGTTCCCTCCCAGTTGTATGACACTGTGCTGAAGATGAGCTTTATGGCAAGCATATGTCTCAGCATTTCCCACCTGTCTTGATGTAGGTATTTCTCATTTGCCCATTATGAAGTCACCCAGCTGGTGTCAGGATTTCTTTCAGAGCACCAGGTGTAGCACATTGGGTGTGCCTGTGGGAGGAGTGGAGATCAGGAAGCTCCTATGTTGTCACCTTGCTTGACCTCTTTTGGGTAAATTTATCTCTCTGTGTTTCTGTTTACTCAGTCTGTAAAATGGATCTAATCATGGTACCTTCCTAATGGACAGGTATAAAAGATAATACACACAAATCTCTAAGCACACTGCCTGGCACACAGAAAACATTCAAAACATAATGGCTTCGATGATGATATCAGTGATGGTGATGGTGATGAGGACAACTATTACAACTACAACTATTCTCATCCCATGTTCAGAATTGCCCAGAAAACATAAATTTGTTCAGAATTGCAGAGAAAACACACATTCTCCAAAGTATCTTTATAAATGATACTACTTATGGTGAGAAATCAATATTAGATGCATACCAATATGGGCATGTAGTGATAATAATTTTAAACTTAGAATATGTAGTGATAATAATTTTAAAACAAACCCTTGTGAAGGCACAGTAATTGGAAATGTAATCTTATGTTTCAGCTGATATAATGAGTAAAAGGCATCTGTTTCTAAAGCAATGGTTCACTAGTCTATATGCTTTTAATATGTGCTCATCTTGCAGTCAACTGCAGTTCCTAGACTAATATTAATATTCTCCAAATGACAAAATTGCGTCAACTGGAAATTTGGTTTCTGCCTGGTATTCTGTGTTAGCTTTGCGATTTTAGACTCAAATAAGCAGTTTGAAAAAGCCTTAAAAAGTCATTGTCATTCCTGATTGCAGTTCATATTACATTACCTGTAGAATTTCATCCCCAGTTGAATTACTCATCACCAATCTGATCATTCTTCCATAATTAGACTCTTTTGGTGAAGGATAAACTCTGAATATTAATACCAGAAAACTAGATTTAGAACAAAGAACAGGATGGAAGGCAATTTTGGAATCTATCATTAGGGTTTTTAGCTCTATAGTCATAGAAATTATTCTTCACTATGTGCTTTTAATGGGTAAACAGTCTATAAAGATGAGCAACAAACTCATCTTTTCAGTTGTTATATTCAGTGAAGACATTTTCCTACTATCCTTCTTGAATTGGTCTTCCCTGGAATAATCTCTTGAATGTGGCATTTATTTAAACTAAATAGTCAATATAGAGGCCCTAGGAATTTAATATAAAGTAAATAATAAATAAAAATAGACCAAATATTAAGCATAGCAACCACATATTCAAACTTCTCCTTTCTCTCTTCCTTCCTTCCTCCTTTTTTCTTTCTTTCTTTCTTTCTTTCTTTCTTTCTTTCTTTCTTTCTTTCTTTCTTTCTTTCTTCTTTTTTGTTTTTTAATTTTTATCTCTTTTTCATTCCTTTTTAGCACAAAAAGCATAGAGGTGAATTAGACCTTGGAGACAACTTAATTCGATCTTCTCTTTTTTACAAATGAGGCAACAGAAACTTGAAAAAATATATATATACCTAGTTTGCCTTGAAGGCAAATTGGATTTTTGTTACAAAAGATACAGTTTAGTGTCCAATAAAATCTAATGTGTCCAAATCCATATTGGCAAGAGTGTGATAACGTAATACTTGAATACAATAATAGGGGATCCTATAAATGTGGATAGAATTTCTTTCATAAAAAATAAGAAATTAAAGAATTTGGAACTTTGGCAAGCAGAAAATACACAAACTCAGAAACAAGACACTATAGAGAAGATTCCTACAAACTTAACTCTAGGGGTTTGCTTGGAATCTAGTTTGAAATTTCGAAGTTTAAAGTGAATTACAGAAAAGGTAGAAATGTGACAGTAAGTTTAATTTTCTAAGTTTTTAGTAAGAGAATGTGTATATCAAAAAAACACAGAAAAATGATAAAACACACACATACGTCTTCTGTGACTTTCATTATCACAGGAGAAATGTAAAGATATAACCTCTGTAACCTCTTCATAAGAAAAACTAAGTCAGGATTTTGATCTATGCTTCCAAATCTACTTCCTTCAGTTAGATTTTACAAAAGTTTGACTTTGATGCCTTTCTGAAAAGAATGTGACGGTGTGGTTATACAGACATGAGAATAACACAAATTTTTCAAGAGCAGAATCCTTTGCCCACCTGTTTTGTTACTTAGGGAAGGCTGTTACTCTATCAACTTCTATGCACTTCTAACTAGAAAGTGTCAGTTATCAAGTTTTCCTGGGGAATATGGCCTGAGTTGTTGCACTTTGAACTTTGTGCGCAACCGGCAATGATGGTGGATATGATGGTGGATACGCTGCCTGAATAGTTAGTCACTACAGTACCAATTTCTATGCCTTCTCCAATCCCTACAGAATAAAGATAATTGTTTCAGCCTGTATTAAGCAATCTGTACTATACACTGGCAGACAGTTAACGACTGTTAGTAGATGAGGATAATCATGTTATATACTCTGACAGCATAGTTGGTCCAGATAGAAATATGCCAACCTTTTAAAAATAATATATATCTATGAAATAATACAACGATATATCATTGCTTTACCTCATATTTGCCTGGTAATTATGTATGTATGTATGTGTATATTTATATGCTATCATTAATTACTTAATTTAATTTTGAGAGAGAGAGAGAGGATCTTAAGCAGGATCTATGCTCAACACAGAGCCAGACACTGAAACCTTAAGATCATGACCTGAGCTAAAATCAAGAATTGGATGCTTAACCTATTGAGCCACACATTGCCCCTTCCCTGATAATTTTTAAAAGTAAGCTCTTTTTTTTTTCCTCCCTCTTCCCTTCCCCCCACTCATACATGTGCCTGCATGTGTGTGTGTGTGTGTCTCTCTCAAATAAATAAATCTTCATTTATTTTTTAAATAATTTTTTATTATAAAAAAGTAAGCTCTTTTTTAAAATGACTCTGAAATGTACATTTTAACAATTGTTTATAATTAAGTTACTTGACTATGAACTTTATCTTTAGGATAGTTTGTATTAGTGAAATATCTTTCTGTGATAGTTTCCTGTTATGAACTACTATAGCTATTATTGTATTGCTCATTGATATTTAGGATTATAATAGATAGACCTTTTTTATTGATATCCCTAATAAACCAATAATTCTCTTTCATAGAAAGATCTATTTTAAGTCATATTGTTACAGTTTTTTTAAAACAAAATACACTGAAAAAAATCTATCAAAAGTAATATAGTAGGCAGTCCTGGGGTTCACTGACAATTTTCCCTTATCTCTCTCCTAAAGAACTTGGAAATAGGGACAGAAAAATGTTTTCAAACAGTGAGACTATGAAGTAAACAAATAAGGTACTGGGACAGAAATATGTGATACCATCACCGAGTTACGAAATACGACATCATCCCCCAACCAAGGTAACTAGAGATAATGTATCATCTATCAAAATTTGGTTCCCAGTGATAGTGGAGAAAAGGGGAAAATCCCAGGCAGGTGTTGGCAGTGCATTTCCTTCTCCCAGTAAGTGTTCTTTCCCCATATACTCAGGGAAGTTTTCCTTATAGTTCTATTTCTCATTTCTCATACTCATAAAGTAATAAAGTATTGGTTTTATATAGTCTTTGAATTTGTTTAATATGAATCTACCCATAACTGACAGACTCCCTGACAAGTGAAATGTCTGAACCTGTAAATTCAAGGACTTGTTCTACAGTGACTTTGCCAAAAAAAAATTTAAAAATAAAAGGAAATAATTTGAAAAATGCCACCCTTTGGAGAACTTTCTGCATGGCCAATTGGCTTTCCTTAAGGACAAGCAACTTCCTGGATAATGTCCCTTTTCATTGAAATTGTTCCATATAGGACATCCTTATGTCCTATATGGTCCATACAGGACAGCCAGGTATATTATAAGCCTCTCCATCAAAGGTAGAAGCTACTTCATCATTCGTGTGTCTGCTCTTAACAGGCACTAAATAAATGGCTAAGCATTGTTATGATGTAATAAAATGCAGCCATAAGTAATTCTAAAGCTGCAGGATTTTCCTTTCTTAATGTATTCTTCTCTTTGCCAAAAAAGATGCATTAAGAGCAGATAACTTGGATCAAAACAACATCCTATGTATTTTTCAGAAGACTGCTTTGTTTCATGCACAATTTGCTTCATTCAAGTGAAAAAGTACATCAGAAAAATACCCTCATACAATAACAAAGAGTCATTACAGAAAAACTGCTAATTTCCTGTTTATTTAGTGATCATCAAAGCCTCTAGAGTAATGCTCAGAACTACTGTAATGAATTACTCTTATGTTAAATATCCTGTTGCATTATATTGAGTACACAATAGCATATATTCATAGTTGTCTATTTCTGCTAAGAATTTCATTCTTAAGAACATGTTGTCCCTCCAGTACTTTGCTCTAATTCAGAATGTAGCAAGAGAGATTTAAAATAGGTATTAGATAGTATATTTTAGACATTGTTTCAATTTGTCTATTAATGCCATGACACTAAATAAAACTATTTCAGGGTTTTAGGGAAAAAAGTTTTCTTTATTTTCCCCTCCAATGTTTTTAATTTTGGAAAATATTTTTTTTGGGGGAGAAACTGGTAGAACGTTAGCAAAAAAATTAAATGGCCCAAGGATTCCCAGCAAAATCGTTGGCATAAAATTAAATTTTCTAGCTTTATAACATATCTTTCAAATTTTTAAAATCTAAAACTTCCTTATTATTTGTATGCTTATTTTCAAAACTTCCTATTCAAGGGTATTTTGTCAAAGATATTAAATGAGAAAAATGGCGAGTTTTCTGTCACTTCAAGGATGAACTGTGTTGACAAAGCTAAGGGTAAAGGATCACCTCTTCTTTTGAGCTATAAATGGAAAATGCACTTTAATTCTGCCAATTTGCCAGTGCCATTGGGAGGTTCTTTCCCATAGTCATGATAACATAACAATCTATATCTGAAAATAAACTAAAAAGGTTTTTTTGTGAATGGAGTCAGCCTGTGGAGAACTAAATGAGGTATCATTAGTGGTTGAATATGCAGGAACATACTGAAAGTTTATACATAGTAAGAAGTCTTCATTTCATCATTTCTTATTGAACATTTTTTATACTATAAGGACCACTATTTTTCATTTTTTAATATCTCCTTCAACAAAACAGGAAAAAAGAGTCAATCTATGAATTGGCAGCAGATTCTCCTTCGGCTTCAGAATGCTCACTGTACATAATACCAAACAAGAAAAAGGAGGTGATGGTTCCTGGCTTCAGGCATTAGTGAGAACTACAGCCTCCCTCTCTGATTTTGTCTTATTTTTCACTCCTTTCTCCTATGTTCCTCTGTTTTGCTTCTTAAATTCTACATGAGTGAAATCATATGATAATTCCTCTGACTGACTTATTTCATTTAGCATAACACCCTCTATATCCATCCACATCATTGCAAATGGCAAAATTTCATTCTTTTTGATGGCTAAGTAATATTCCAGTGTGCGCGCGCGTGTGTGTGTGTGTGTGTGTGTGTGTGTGTGTGTGTATAAAACACATCTTGTTTATTCATTCATCGGTTGATGGACATCTGGGCTCTTTCCATAGTTTGGCTATTGTGGACACTGCTGCTATAAACTTTGGGGTTCAGGTGTCCCTGCAGATCACTGCATTTGTATCTTTGGGGTAAATACCTAGTAGTGAAATTTCTGGGTTGTAGGGTAGCTCTATTTTTAACTTTTTAAGGAACCTCCATACTGTTTTCCAGAGTGACTGCACCAGCTTGCATTCCCACCAACAGTGTAAGAGGGTTCCCTTTTTTCCACATCCTCGCCAACATCTGTTGTTTCCTGACTTGTTAATTTTAGCCATTCTGACTGGTGTGAGGTGGTATCTCATTGTGATTTTGATTTGTATTTCCCTGATGCCAAGGGATGTGGAACATTTTTCATGTGTCTGTTAGCCTTTTGTATGTCTTCTTTGGAGAAATGTCCGTTCACATCTTCTGCCCATTTGTTGACTGGATTATTTGTTTTTTGCATGTTGAGTTTGATAAGTTTTTTTATAGATTTTGGATACTAGCCCTTCATCTGATAAGACATTTACAGATTTCTTCTCCCATTCTGTAGGTTGTCTTTTGGTTTTCTCTACTGTTTCCTTTTCAAAATGTCTTATTTTAAAGAACTGTATTTTGGTTTTGAAATTATGACTTAAAAACATTAGGATCTTCATATCTATATACACAACCTGTTTTATTGGCTTAGACTGATAACTTTTTTTAGAAGCAGAAGGCTGGCTTACCCATAAAAACATAATTCGACAGGCAAACAATTTGTCAAATTCCACTAAGCAATAGATTTGTCAGAATTTCTTCTGTATTATCTAATAATTCCAATCTTCCCAATTGCTTTTTCATGTTCTCCCTGCCCCTTCTGCCCCACTTCCAGTTCTTTTTGAACAAATGCTTTCTCATTACTTAAGCTGGAGTTAACTTAAGGAATATCACTGTGTCTTATTCATCTCTATATCCAATAATAAATGCCTGGTATAGTCCTGGCATGAAGTTGTTGTTTAATACATGTTTATTGAGGGGCGCCTGGGTGGCTCAGTCGTTAAGCATCTGCCTTCGGCTCAGGGCGTAATCCCAGAGTCCTGGGATCCAGCCCCACATCAGGCTCCCGCTCTGGGAGCCTGCTTCTTCCTCTCCCACTCCCACTGCCTGTGTTCTCTCTCTTGCTGGCTGTCTCACTCTCTGTCAAATAAATAAATAAAATCTTTAAAAAAAAATACATGTTTATTGAATAAATAAGTAATAGATATGTATCAAACGTTCTAGTAGTTTGACTCAGTTATCTATATCAACTGGATAGATAGGAAGCACTTCAAACACTTGATATTTACTTACTTAGCTAATTGAATGGTTGGTTACTCCAAATCTTAGGATCATTGCTTGTCACCCCAATTAATTACCTCAGAATGCAAAATGCTAACCATTTTGAGGCCATAGAAGTGGATAATCTTCATAAAAGCTTTTATTACCAAATTGGAGGGCAGGGGATATAATAATATCATATGTTTTAGATCAGTTTATATCAATATATAATCATAAATGTAAGTTCAAAAAATTGCTGTTCTATTTTGTAAATCTTCTATCATTCAGAAACTAACATACTTAAATTGACTAAATTATATATAAATTTAATTCAAAATGACAGTAACTGTGAGAAGTCATTAACAATAGAAAATCTCAGTAAGAGAGAGAGAGAGATAAATGCCACTCTAAGAAGAAATGAAAAGCAACAGATTTAATTTGAACGAAGGCACTCCAAAAACCCACTAAAGACTATAAAGTGATACTAAATGACCAGGATGATTGATCAAGATGGAAGAAAATTAACAGCTAATAATCAATATATGAATAAAATCTTCCCATTCAAAGAGGAAATAGATGTTACATCAGAGAGTCTATGATGCTACATGTAAATAAGAAAATGAATGAAAAATCAAGATCATAATATGAAGAAACTAACTTATTTTCTCAGAATATTGATGATTGCTATAGAGGGGGTTACATTATTTTATGACTGTATAAATCTTTTTTTAAACTTTTAATTATATTCGTTATGCATCACAAAGAAACAACTCAAATGTAGGAATACCACAAGATTCTGCAAGTAGTAGTTAACCTGAAATACATTATTCAAAGTTGTTCAGTTAATGGGATCTATCCCCATGTAATATATTAATTACTGCCAGAGACTTGGTGGGTGTCTGATCACACTGTGAGTGAATACATAGTACAGAATTCAATATCTGTTAGGACCAAAAAGCTATGAATTAAATAGGGTTGGCCTCTGCTGGAAAGCTGTTAGGCATATCGTGGGAAAACCATTATATTTCCTTACTAATAGGAATTAATACAACCAGAATAAACACAAATCTATTATAGATATTCAAAGTAAAAACAACATGTCAAAGATAAATAAATATCTCTTTGGCAAACAAATTATTTTTCTTGAATTAGTAGATTCCTGGATAAAAAAAAAATAGCTCTTTTACCTGGCTAATCATGACAGTAACCCACTAGTGACAAAAACAGTGATTTTATAGAAACAAGTTCTGAGTCAAAATGCATTCAACCTTTTTAGCAATACATAGATTTGAGTTTATTCTGTTCAATACAGAATGGGGCAGCATATGAAATATTTTCCTTTTACTAGATGTATGTAAACATGTTCTTAAAGAAAACTACAAAATTCTTTGTCCATTGTTTGTCAAATCAAGAAAGGGACAACATGACTATAGTAAGTAAATACATCACAAAACATGTGTTACACTTTTAGACTGTGGCCATTTAAGAAAAAGATGGTGTTTCCAGCTTTCTTCCTGGTCCCACGGGCCTTTCACCCTGCTGCTCCATTTGGCCTCCATCTGCAGGTTCAGTTTGACCCAAAGCCCTGAGATAGGTGACACTTTTGGCCAATGGGCTCTAAAAGAAACCCTTTGTCAGAAATTGTCAACTCGGTTGTTCCACTGAGACCTCAGTACACCCCTCCCCCAAGGGCCCGGGCATATGCTACTATTCATTTCCTCCCTTGTGAACCCCAAATAAATCCCCATTCAGTGCTCATACTCTGAAACACCCACTGACAGACTGGTTTTCTGTCACTTGGTCTGCTGATGTCAGATGGGCATCTGTTGATTCCAGGGTTTTGGCCTTTCACTTCCTGCTCTGCTGACCCACTTGAATTGACATCTTGGTTTTGGACCTTGAGTTTAGTCCTTGTAGATAATGCTTGTATCCAACCTGAGTTTGGACTGATCTTTTGATTTGGAAACTGATTTTTATAATGATCTCTACTTGTACTCCTTCCTGGATTAACAGATAACTGCTTATACTTGAAAAAAAAAAAGGTAATGTGGAGACTGGAAGAATTCTCAAGGAAACACTCCAAGATAATGAAGGAAGGAAGGAAGGAAGGAAGGAAGGAAGGAAGGAAGGAAGGAAGGAAGGAAGGAAGGAAGGAAGGAAGGAAGGGCAAAGGAAAGAAAGAAAGAAAGAAAGAAAGAAAGAAAGAAAGAAAGAAAGAAAGAAAGAAATGAAAGAAAGAAAGAAAAAGAAAAAGAAATCGGTCATTCAGTAGCAGGAAGACAGGACTATCAAACACTATCTTGTGAATAATGAAAAGAAAGAGATACCATGATCAAGTGTGATCAAGTAATACTATGCTGCCTTTTAGAACTCACACACTTTATTGTAATATACTTCTATGTAGTGTACTCTTGGGTCTCAGCTTGTTTTATGCCGTTTTATTTGAAGCTTAGAGGTGGGAAAACTGGAGAAAATAGATTTGTTTACTTTTTTTTTAAGATTATGATACATGTTTGAAAGGGAAAGCTACGAGAAAATGCAAACAAGAGCAATGTTAGTAAATAAAATCCATTCAGAGGGAGGAGTTTGAGGCATATTTGGCTATGTTTTCTAATTTGGTCAAAGAAATGGAAGAAACATGATTCATGACCTGTATACAGGAAGAAATAGGGAGATTTGTTGCTTATAGTAAATGTACAACTCTTAGGGGCATATTGAATCCTAGAGAAAACACTTCCCAGGATTCTTGATAGAATATTTTCTATTTAACAAGTTTTGGTTGAGTATCCACCAACACTATTCTCACAAATTGCATGTCTTTTACTTTTTTCAAATTATTTTCTAATCTATACAACCTAACAATACAACTATCTGCAAACATCAGAGTATTTTTCCCGAGTCAATAAAATCAGCTAAAACATTTTATCAAGCAAGCAATGCTATGGAAAAAAATCCATTGGAAAATCATGAACAGAAGAATCTTTTTTTTCTTTTTCTTTCTTTCTTTTTTTTTTTTCCTTTGAGGACTACAGACCTACTCCTACAGTGAAATGAAGTGAAACAAATATACTCCCTTTAAAAATAGAGATGAAATGAGAGGGGAAAGGATGCTCTTCTTTTCTCCCAATTTCCAGCTAATGTTCATTTCCTGTGTTAAGTTATTTATGGCCCAATGAGAAGAGATAGGTTATCTAATTCTTGGGAGAGCATCCCAACTTTCCCTTGGAAATTAAACTCTTCACTTTTCTTCCTAATTGAGCTTGTACATATCAATGATATGTATTTTAAGATGCTATAAATATCTGCTAGATAACAAAGTATGTTGAAATTGCCCATCTCTCAATTGAGCAAGTGCATTAATTCTATGAAGAATATTTTATTAAATTGGCAACAGATCTGAACAGCTTATATGGAGAAAGTTAATTCACTTAATTTCATTTAAATGAAAAAACATGTATATATGTCACATTGTGATGCTTGTATTCAGTTTGTATTCATGCCTAAAATCCATAAATTTATAGAGAAGATATCTGGAAGGTCTCCACACAGTGTTTTTATATCCAGAAAATATGCTTAATTTTTTAAAAAATTAAAAAGTTAAATATTTTATATAAAATTATAACCTAAGATATGGCCAGCCCATGACTACAATATATCTAATATTGTTTATTCTGATAAAGTTTTACATATTATTCAAGAAGCCAAGTGTTATTTAACACAAAAAAACACGTATTTGCAACACATCATAATTGGGGGAAAAAACATGATATGTACATGTGATTGTTATTTATAGGGGACAATGAATGTATATTGTTAATTCTATCAATGAAAAGAATCTTTGTAAAAATTAGCTAGAAATCCAGAGGATATTCTGAAATAGCTACTTTACTAATATTAGTAGGACTTGGGGGGACTGTTGGTGAATATTTGTTAAGGGACAAAATTACCACCTAGTATTCATATATTTAGAGTTGGGAAATTGAGATACACTAGGAATGACAATCTGCTACTGATTTTCCAGATGGGAAAATGATACATCAAGCAAGTCTCTTGAGACTTTTTACAAAAGCTAATTTCCGGTGGGCTATCATACAGATTCTTTCCCTTCCTGATAGTAGCTTGCATTTAAAGATGTACTCTTCTGTCAGCATTTAAATATGGAACTCGGTTAATTTAGCAATGATATATTATCTATCCATGAGGTACATCCCTGAGCCCAGCCCCCTCCTCTGCCCATGTCCCCAGGTGATTGCTTCACTAGGTCTTTGTTAAGCTAAGCTGTATGAGTCTTGGGCAGCAAAAGCATAAAGGCACAGGCTCAAGTCCGGGCAAGGGCTGGGAGGTCACACACTAGGCTTGTATGTTAGGCCATGATTTTGACTTCTAAATTTCCTCATAAAATATAATTTTGTTTAATAATTTCATGTAAATACTTTAAAAAACTGTTCCTTAGAGCTTGATGCTCTATTATGACTTTGTACAATTACATACAATTTCCAGGGCCATCCCATCTGGCGAGATTAGTACTGTGCCTAAAATAATCATGGATTCCAAGGCACATTATCTAGATGCAAATCCCTAGACTGACACCTTCCCACTGTATGATCTTGGCAAGTTATTTTAACTCTCTCTTCTCGGTTTTCTCCTCTATAAAATGGAAATAATGATGATACCAACCTCAGAAGGTTATTTGAAGGATTAGATAAATTAATAAAGTACCTAATTCATAAAACATTATATAAGTATTTCTACTATTTCCCTAAACAGTGGCTTTTTAAAAAAATATTTTATGTATGTATGTATGTATCAGAGAGAGAGAGAGAGAAGGAGCACAAAAGCAGGGGGAGCAGCAGGCAAAGGGAGAAGCAGACTCCCCGCTGAGCAGGAGCCCGATGAGGAACTCAATCCCAGGACCCTGAGATCATGACCTGAGCCGAAGGCAGATGCCTAACTGACTGAGACACCCAAGCATCCCTAGACAGTGGCTTTATAAAAATATTTCAGTGTATTTCTTTATACATTAATCCATCCATTATATTAGCAGTGGCACTCTCCTGAAGTAAAATTTCAGGTGAAAATCCAATATGCAAAGAAAGTTCCATTCTTGAAGAGGTTGGAATATGGGCTATATTTTGAAAACTCCCTCATATATATACATATATATTGCTATGGAATTCCCTGGCTCCCCAGAGCAGAGGTGGAAAATAAATTTTTTAAAAAGATAACTGAAATGTCAAATATATTTCCTTAGCTATCATCTCCTAAGGTGGCTGAAGGAGTCTGGCCTTCTACTAACATGGAGACTACACAGATGGCATTTTTTCAAAAATGAAGTGTAGTTGACACACCATGCTATGTGAGTTTCAAGTGTATGGCATAGTGATTCAACGAGTCTACACATTATGCCATGCTTACTGCAAGTGAAACTGCTATCTATAGATGGCATTTTTAATGAAAGAAAAAATTCTTCCAAATATTCAAAAAAGGATATTACACGGCGGATATAAGCTCACAATAGAATAACAATATTGGGAGAGTCAATAATCATACGACTCCCATTTAAAATTTGATCTTGAGAAGCAATTTAAAGAAAAGTAACCCAAATTAATTAATGAGAGGGATGTCTAAAAACCACACAAAATCATTACCGTAACAATTACAAAAATTACTAACACCATTAAACAAATCTATAACATAATTATAAGTATTTATTAGTTAACGATGCTTATTTCTAAAATATGAAAAGATGGAAGACTTCTTTAAAGTCAGTGAGAAATACCCATTCTGAGGTGCCTGGGAGGCTCAGTTGGTTAAGGATCCAACTCTTGATTTTGACTCAGGTCGTGATCCCAGAGTCATGGAATTGAGCCCAGCTGTGCACTCAGCATGGATTCTGCTTGTCCCTCTCCTCTGCTCCGCCCACCCTATCACCTCAGCTCACAATCTCTTTCTCTCTTTATCTATAAAATAAATAAATAAAATCTTTGGGAAAAAAAAAAGGGAAGTACCCAGCATCAGTGTGTAACTATTGGGTTGTTCTTATGCATACATGCATGCGTATAAAGAACTCCATGTTCTTTAGCTATGTCTTACATTCTTTATTTATAATATTCTATTAAATGCATTTTAATCCTTTAAACTTAACATTAGCACCCTTTGTGAAAGCATACAAATATGGTTATGGTTTTATTTTACAAGTGAACTCTTACTGCATATATTATTTATGCATCTTTCTATAAACATTAGACTTTATATACTTCAGAGCAGTTTATTCTCTTCCTCACATACATGTAGATATATATATATGTATACACACACGTGCACACACATATGTGATTATCCTAAATGACGTTCTTATAGCACAATCTTCAAAATGAAGAATAACAATTTCTCCAACATTATATTAAATTATGTTTTTCTTTTCTTTTTTATTCTTCAGGGTAAAACCATTCGCCTAGTGGTCCCTACTGTTCACAGGTAATGCAAAAGTTGTGTGTCTATTAAGACTGTTTCAGCCATAAATTTTCATTTTTCTTTAGTTGTTACAGAGAATGGCTAGGGAAGAAAAGGTAATATCTATGGAGTTACTTTATATCACCAGAAAGATGTAACTATAAGTTAAATGTATAGCATCAGGTATGGGGAAGAGGGTGAGAATTTGATTCACGGTACACCTAAATTCCATGAATAACTAGTAGGTTACAACGGTGTTCTTTTGAATTTCAACACTAAGGGAAAGTGTGAGTAGTGTTTGTTGAAATTCACTTATACTGTTCTCACTCTGTGAAGGCAATCCACAAGGACTAGAGGAATCAAAATCATCATTACCTTAGATCACAGCTCATTAGCATTGCTGCTAAAAGCTCCCTAAGTTACCACTTACGTGCCTTTCAGACACACCATAAGGAGATCAGTAACCATTGCTGCCTATACAGTGGCAAAAACATTCAATAATGTATCACAAAATTTTATACTTCTGTTTCAGCATGCATATTCAAATCCACTTTGTTTAAAAAAGCAAAAACCATGCCTGTACAATCAAGCTGGAGAGTTGATTGAATATGTTGTTAATGCAGTCTTTCAATGTTCCCCACCAAACAAACAGCATATTTGGATTTGATTTGATATCTGCCGAAAGGAAACCACAATGTTACCTGTTGTATAGGTGAGAACAAATTAGGTATTCTGTTGCTCTCTTTGGGTGATCTCAATTTACTTAAAAAATCATTTGGTAAGATAGCTATAATGTCTTTGGCACTTAAAGTTGTGACTAGAAAATAGTTTTCTACTTTAAAAATAAATGTCTTGGCTTCACTTCAACATTTATTTTCAATAAATGCCTAAGCATTTATCTTGCAGCAGGAGACCATTATCCAGTCACAACGTTCAATTCCTTTGACATTATCTCTTAAGTAAAACAGTAGCGTTAAGAATAAAGGACTTGCCAATTGAAAGAGTACATTAGTATGCTAGGTGGGTGAACAAATGCTGTGGGTGAAAATCACCTCTCCCCCCTCCATCAACATTTGAAGTGGAAGAAGCACATGTTTCCTTCTCTTCAGACACACTGTGTATTGGGAGTTGTGGTAAAGAGCTTTACCGAGTAAGAAGCCAGGAAGTGAATATTCTAGCGTATTCTAGATTACATGACATCTCTCACGTAATTTAATTTCCTATGTCATTTGGTGTGTTACATAGCCTCTCTTGAATGTTTGTGGGTAATGGAGGTTCACACGATTTGTATTAGCTCTGAGAGATCCTCACTTACCCTAATTAAGGTGCACTTGTTATGATAAGCTCTCCGTAATATGACAACCTGTGTGCTGTTTTCTTTTTCTAATAATGATTGGAGATTTTGGTTTCCTTGAATTGTAATCAATTCAAAAGTCTAAACCTATTTTTATAGGAAGTGATTTCTGAGGTACTATATGTCTAAGTACAGATATTCATTAAGAGATTTATTGTCTGTATTTTGTAGCCAATCACTGTTACAGTGGTAGAGGAAGTAGAAACATCATAGAGAAGAACCCTTGAGGAAAGGGGATCCGTTGTGCAAAAATAACACATCAGTGGGGATGGAAATACATTTAAGAAAAAAAAATTCCTAGACACAGATCTGATTATACCACCCCTCTCCTTAAATATTTTATTTACCGAACTCCCTGCCATCTGCTAAAAAACGTCAGAAGTCCTCAATATAGAATGGTAAGGTGCTTCTTAACATAGATTAACAAGAATTGTCAAGGGCAAGATGAAATTACCATTCTACCAATTCTTTGGAAAAGCACTATCAGACTACCAGCCACCTCATTCTTATCCCCCATCCGGGACATGGACCATAAGCTGATATTTTCTCTGTCTAATATAAGGAACATTGCAAACAAACTTTAGGACAAGTCCCCTTGCCTCCCAACAAGACCATTGCTACTGTTAGAATAGCACAGAAGTATCAACTAACTTGTTTATATTTGTAACTTTGGAACCCCATGCAAAACATAGTATATTTGACTTTCTGTGGGGTGAGCCCTGAAATTGGGATTTTTAAAACATTTCCATAATTGATTTTTTTTCCACACTAAAGTTTGAGAATCATTGCTTCATGGCTCTTCAAATTATTTTTCTTTCATGGCACCTATACGCATCACCTCCAGTAATAATGATCTTTCTTTTTCCTGATTTCTAGATCAATTTATTTATATTGTTAAAGTGGCACTTATCACATAGCTCCCTGTGCTACAATTATTTGCAAATATGTTTCATCACTTATGAGAATGAGATCTGCATCTTTCATATATTATCCTTTCTGTGGTACTTAGCCTAGAGCCTAGCATATTGTAGAAAGACATTTCATGACCACAGAAAAATAAAAAGGTAGTGCCGTCTGTATTCAATATTCAAATACAGAGATATCCTGAGATCTGGGCTAGAGGGCATGTGTAAGTGTCACCTTGGTCCTTGCAACTCATTTTTCAGAAGGATCTTTTCAGCTATACAAATGCATAAGAAGGTAGAGATTAAAAGGGGTCCAGGAGAAGAGTGGTTAGAAGTTGTGTTGGAAACCCACTTTCATCTTCACAGTCAGGACAGTAGCTCTCAGGCTGTCACTGTTATAGGACAGGTCATCATAGAAGGCACTTCTAAAAATTCACTTGGAAGAAAACCAAAGTTGTGTGTTGTCAGGTGCTATCCAGTACCCTTGATTCTGCAGATCAGGGATGGGAGTTAGCACATTAAGGTTGGCCAGGTAAGATGGCGAATGTTTTACATTTTAAAAATCTCTGTGATACAATAAGGTATGAAGAAATGTTCTGATGAAAGCTGTCATAACTATCATTATAAATGAAGAAATACCCTTTTCCAACACAGAAACTTATATTGAAAGATAAAAATTAGCCCATATGAAACTTGTTAGGTATCATCGTAAAGATGCTTCCAAGGGTAATGTCCACCATAAGGGTTTCTTAGGAGAACACTTGGCAAACACCTTTTTTTGGTGTTTAGCATCATGAAAGATCTGCTTCTCCTGAACAGGAAGTTAATTTTATCATATGGAAATAATAAATCTTAAACTGAAGTCTGAGATGTTCTCATCTTTCTTTGGATACTTAGAAAACAAGTGTAAATGGCAGCTTAATTCTTAAAAGTATAGAGGTAAATGATATGAATTTCTGAATACTAATTTTATTTCTGACCTTAGTTTTCAACTGTGACCCCTCACATTGACTTTCTAAGTAGTTTAAAGCATCCTTTAGTATTGTATGAACCCTTTAGTAAGATTCTTCAACTCCTTTGTGTAATTACCTGGAATTCAAATAAACAACATAATCCCAATTTATTTGCTTCCTCTTTTGTGCCAATAGTCTAATTTCTTCTGATTGCTAAAGTGTCATGGTCTCATTCTTGTATTTTAATTCCCATATAAACTGGCCATGAATATCTCTGGTGATATTATATTATCTACAGTGCACTTGCCTCAGAGAGGGACCAGAGAGGCAGCTGCACTGTGCTTCATTCTGATTATTACTCTTTTATTTTGAATGTGGAATTGAAAATGACGGATTTGAAAAGGAACTTTAAATAAAACACTATAGTATCATCTAAATTGAGCAAAAATTGTCATCTTAAACAACAATAAACATCATATTATAATGTCAAGATGAAAATCAGATGACTAGGTCACCAATTTAAATCTTTTAAGATCTTCTTTTTCTGAATGTCCAGCTGTCATCAAAAATGCACTCTGATGATCTTTCAATTTCAGGGCTTTGGAAAAAAATTAAGATTGCAAGTCATTTCTGTAAAGCTCACAGGACAACTGGTACTCTAAAGTCAATTCTCAATTACCTTTGGCATGAGTGATAGGATTACATGGACATTTGTTGACAGTTTTCAGACATACCTCAGCCAGTTCTTTCAGTATCTCCTATCACCACGCTTTTCTTAGGAGGGCTGCTAACAAGAGGCAAAATGTACAGATTTGAGTTGTACCTCATTTCACTTCTGCAAGCTTACAGAGGAAATTGAAATTTCTAAAGATATCTTGTTGAAAATGGAACATGAAGAGAAGAAACAAATGTAAACCAACATAGAAAAACTGGCACCTGAAATTCTGAATGTAGCCTGCATTGGGACATGCACTAGAAACATTCAAATTGATTAATAAACATTTAATGAGCTTGCTAGAAAGGAAAGGAGGGAAAGAAGGCGGTGCTTGGGAAAAAGAACAGTAACTATGCTTTCTATGTATTCTAGTTCTTCAAATTACAAAGAGTACAGTATGTGAACCTATTTTCGGGTGTTCAGTTGATACTCATTAGATAGGAGGCATTATTAATCTGGGAGGCAAAATTTAAAATCTAGTAACAGTGACATAAAAAATATTACTGAGTCAGGAGAGCAAACCAAGCAACCTTGGAAAGACACTTGTTAGCCAGAGAATAAAGAGCACTGATAAGCTTGTAATGTGTTCTCTTTCCAATTCAAAGAGGACCTGTGGGCTGCTAACATCTGAAAAATGCATTCTAATGCATGTATGGAAACAGACTGTAAAGCTTAGGAGGATGGGCTATGGAGTTGGTCATCTGGGTTCCTGATATGGCTCCACCTGTCATTTTAGACTAGTTGCTTAAGCTCCTATGCCTCCATTTTTCTGTCAAATGAGGATAATATGAATGCCTCACAGAGCCCATGAGTTAGTCTTGAATGAGTTAGTCTGTAGATAATAAAAGCTCAATAAATAAAAGCCATGTTATTCATATTAGAATGCTATCTTACTGCTGATACAGAAAAGAGAGAAAACATCCAATAATCCTACAGGCAAGATAATTCTTGATAATAAAATGAAAACAACTGAAACAATCAAACATTAAAAACTGTAATATATGCACTTAGGATAAAAATGCAAACCATACTCTATAATAAACATGAAAAGTAAAATCTATTTTTCCATCTTTTCCTTCCTTGTCAAGAATTTTTATGAGGCATTTCAGAAAAAAGCTATAAATAGCTATTATACATTCTTTTAATTATTTATACAAAATGATCAAACTTCATACTATACATATTTTTCTACACTTTGCTTTCTGTCCCCAGATAATAATACATCTTTGGGAGCTTTCCCAAACTGCAGATTCAGGGCACTATTACTTTTTAAAAGTTTCATAGTATTCCAAGATACAGATGTAAATTAATTCAGGTAAATAATTCTATAATGTTAGAAATTTAGGTTATGTTGGTAGGTGATAAACAAATAGTATGGCAAAAAAAGTCATTTATATATTACTTAGAATATTTCTTTGAAAAATTCTGGGGGCAATTCCTAGATGTAGAATTTCTAGATCAAGAACATGGGCCTCTTAAAATGTGACATTGTGAAAATGACCTCCAAAGACATATTACCAATTAAACCTCCATCTACACTCTCAACAAAATCTAAGATGTCTTGCCCTGGAAATTATCCAAGCTTTAAATTTTGTCAATCTTGTGTTATAAAAATTTATTAAAGGCTGATTAACATTCCAGCTTGATTTTTTATGCTGGCTATGAGAAAACAATGCCTTCATTATAAAATATTATGTGTTATTGTCATTTTAAAAGTACAGGCATGGTAAAATATAATAGTTCTTGTAAAATTGGGTGTTTTTGTTTCTTCCCATAGAAGGATTTCAAGCATCATTATCCTATCTTAGGAGATGTTTATGGTCAAGAATAGTTAATAACTTGAATGTAGAAACATCTCTCTCTCTCTCTCTCTCTCACTCACTTCCAAAGAATTTCTTTCTTTCTAGGGCTAATATGCACACAGAGAGACACAAATACACACATGCACACACAGTATACACTGGAAGCTCACTGATATCAAGAAGCAGAGCGTAGTTACTTCAGCACAGTATCACCCCAAGAGTTACTATTTAAAGGAAACCAAATTGATTAAGGACTTAGTAATGTTAAATCCCACACTTGTCTGAAGTTACATCTGTACCTATTACAGATGTAAGATAAAAGCCAAAACATGTACAATGACAGTTTATGTGTCTCTCTCAATGGAAGAAACAGATTTCTCAAATTTGAATTTCTCTGTTAATTTCCCCAGTAATATATATTTAATACCTAGGGCAAATTTATTAAACTTTTCTCCTGATAATTAAAAAAAAAAAAGACCTCATTTGTCTTCACAAAATTTTGAATTCATTTGGCTTCTGGAAACTCCTCACTCTTGTCTTCACACAAAATGGCTGGTTGTTTTTTATTTGTAAATCTCAGTAGGTTTCTAACACATTCAGAGAAAAATATAGCCAACTTGGAATAATTCACTAAATGTAAATGTAGGAGCTTTCTTATAAACATAGTAGGTTAATGATTACTATGAATCATGCCTGTATGTTTCATATTAGAGCACCAAAAGCCATAGAAGTATCATCTTCTCACTATTTTAATGATTGTAAATGTCTGGAAGAAGAATCTCTCCCTAAGTCTGTAGGAGAGGATTGAGAAGAAGTCAAGTATACAAAGGTTAAAAGTGATTCTCTGTGGCCTTAGGATTTGAGTCTTTATCCAATGAGTTTTTATAGAATAATTTTTCTACAAAATAAGAAATTTAACATAAATCTAGTGCACACAAAAAATAAAATACCCCTTGTTATTTATATTACTTTGTGATATACTATTATATTATCAGCATTCTAATTATCAATTATTAAATTTGAATAACCCTTCAAAATTCTAATGCAAGGATAAATCATATGAGAGCCCTCTGGTGGCCAAAACTGTGCCACTAAATTTTCACTAGGGAAGTTCAGGGTTGGTCAGAGGAAGACTCCCACTGAAATTATAAAACTTTTTTGGCATCTACTTTACATTAATATATTTACAGTACATTGAATCAATTGATGGGTTACAAAGTGACAACCTACTTTAATGTCTATTGCCAAACTCACAAAGTGATATTTCACATACAGAATTCAATATTTAAATTTACAGAGAAAATAATTATGTTTCAATGTAGAAAATATAGAAAATTATGTTATCTTCGACCTACAGAATTATTGAATCATAGAATTTTATTGCAGGAATAAATCTTAGAGCTAATTTAGTACAATTTCTTCATTTGATGAATAAGGAAAAATAGGTCAAGGTAGGTTAAATGCTTTGCATATGGTCACAGAGTAATTATCTGGAGTGCTGGGCTAGAGCCCATTTCAATGTTTCAATGTCAAGTGCTGTAGAAAAAATGTGGCCACTTAACTATGTTTTATTTTTTTCTATTTCCTGTCCATATGATTTTTACTCCTGTTTATTTAAACTTGTTTTCATGATTTAAAAAAAATCTTTCTTCTGAACATTTTTCCAGATTAAGACATGGGCATCAAGTGACTTGCAATTTTAAAGTAAAGCAGAGGAATAGAAAGCAGAATAAAAACAAGAAATATACTCATTTTTTATTGTTCTGTAATTGATTACTACAAAGTTAGCAACTTAAAACAACATCCATTTATGAGTTCTAATTCTGCTGGTCAGAAGTTCAGACAGTGTGGCTAGGCTCTCTGATCTGGGTATCGCAGGTCTGAAATCAGGGTATTGGCTGGTCTATGTGTCATCTGGAAGCTCTGGGGAAGAACCTTCCAGAATCATTCAGCTTGCTGACAAAATTCAGTTCTTACGGTCTGGGGTTGAGAACCCTCTTTCTTGCTGAATTTTGGCTAAGAGGTTGCTCTCAGCTCCATTGGCTGTTCTTAGTTCCTTGCCCCATGGCTCCCTCCATCCACAAAGCCAGCAATAGAGAACTCTTTTTTGCTGAATCCCTCCCACACTTCAATTTTCTTTTAAAAACTTCCTGGTTCCTTTAAAAAAAATTGTATATTTTCACAGGGCTTGTATAGGTTCATAGATCAGCATCACCCATGATAATTTTTCCTTCTAAAGTCAACTGTAAAAATAATAATAATAATAATAATAAATTAAAAGTAAAATAAAATAAATCAAGCATGCCATCTAACAAGCTAATCATGAGAGTGATTATCCAATCATACTCACACATTCTGAAATTGTATAGTGGATGTAAAGGCGTGTGGATCCTGAGGTCCATCTTAGAATTCTGCCTACCATGACCACATAGTTTTCTTACTAAGAGACGCCTCAGTGAAAGGGAAGATTTGAGTTCCTTTTGTGGTTATCATGATTCTTCTACTATTTCAATGTATAATTTAGCATTCCAACAGAAGTTATATACCAAAAAAGTCTTATGATATTAAAATATACTCCTTAAAATTTATTAACTTTCCAATGAATTTTAAAATATATACGTTTATTGTATTAGTATGTAAAATATATACAATTATTGTATTAGACTCTCTTCTAGCTTAGATTCATTAATGCATTAAAGACAGATTCCTGCCCCCATTCTAATGGGAAGAGATAGATAATGATAGATAATGAATGATAAATATACTCCATAAGTAAAACATCAAATATAATAAGAAGTGAAACATGTTATGGAAGAAAAGTTAAAGTGATGAAGAAAAGAAGGGTTTGGAGTATCAGGGACAGAATAGAGAAATAGGATATCAAGGGTATTCCTCCCCAAGAAGGTGAGATTTGAGCAAAGACATGAAGGAAGGGACGGAGTTGTCCATGATGATATCTGGAGGAGAAATAATTGAACAGTAGGAACAGCAAGGGCAATGACCCTAAGGCAAGACCATGCCTGGCTATTTGGAACAAAGCAGGGAGGAACATGTAACTGCAATGGAGTGGGGGGCGGGGAAAGGAAACAGCAGTGAAGGCCAAGAGATAAAGCACAGGTAGTGGTACTGTTGTAGAGTCCAGATGAAATGGAGCACCACTGCAGGAGGATGAAAGTATGACCTAAATTGCAGAAGGGCCGCTCTGGTTGCTCTATTGAGAGGACATTGTAGAGGGGCAAGAGTAAAAAGAGGGAGACCTATTAAGAGGCTAGTGCTGAAATCCAGGAAGAGACACATGTTCAGACCAGGTTTTTAGGAGTGGCGGTGGTAAGAATTGAATTCTGAATATATGTTGATGATAGAGCTAATAGCATTTCTATTGCATTCAAATGTTACATAGACGAAAAAGAGAGGAGTTAAGAAGGACTCCAAGGTTTTTGTTTTTTTTTTGACTGAATAGATGGAATTGCTATAATGTGAAGAAAATGATAGAGAAATTGAGATCAGAGACTTACTTTTCGCATGTGTTGTATTTGAGATGGCTTTTTGACTTCAAGTAGACGAGTCAAGTAGGCAGTTGGGAATAAAATCTGAGTTCATGAGAGAGATCTGGCTTGAAAATATACATTTGAGACTCACTTAGAAGACTCCCAAAAAAGGTAGTTTAAAGCCATGAGATGATGAGAAGGTAGTGAGTAAAGGCAGAAAATAGAAGAAAACCAATGACTGGGGCGCCTGGGTGGACAGCGGTTAAGCGTCTGACTTCAGCTCAGGGCGTGATCCCGGCATTATGGGATCCAGCCCCACATCAGGCTCCTCCACTATGAGCCTGCTTCTTCCTCTCCCACTCCCCCTGCTGTGTTCTCTCTCTCTCGCTGGCTGTCTCTATCTCTGTTAAATAAATAAATAAAATCTTTAAAAAAAAAAGAAGAAAACCAATGACTGAACCCTGTAGCGCTTCATTAAAAGGCTGAAAGAAGATGAAAAATGAGTAAAGGAGATGGCAACAGAAACCAGTGAAAGAGAAGGAAAGCTAGACCATGTGAGCCAAGAAAAAGTGTAACAGGAAAGCAGGAATGATTAACTGTGCCAAATGCCACCAGTAATATTAAATGAAGTGTGTTCTGAGGCTGGAGGATTGGATTTAGCAATTTGGAAAACATGGTGACATTGACAAGTTTTGATGGAATGATAGGCATAAAAGCCTGACTGGGACAGTTTTAAGAGGGAACATGAGAAAAGGAATGGCAGAAAACAAATACAAACAACTATTTCAGGAAATCTCACTGCAAAAACGAGCCAAGAAATGGGGAGGATGCAGCTGGCAGAAAAATTAGGGTCAATGGAAGGTTTACATTTTTTTAATCTTGGAGAAGTTAGCAGTGTGTTTGCATGGTTATAGAAACAATCTAGTAGAAATGAAAAATTGATGTAGGATAGAGAAGAGAATTATTAAAATGATGTCTTTAACCAAGTGGTTGAGGAAAACCTAATGTAGGATATTCTTATTTCATAATAGCAGTGGCCTTATTGTTTTCCATGCCTATCAAAAACCATCAAGCCTATGTCATAATAAACAAATCAATTTAAATATGAACACACATTTAAATTCTCAGAACACTTTTTATTATGAATCACATGGGTGCTTGCTACCCTTTGCACATTGATTTTACTAAATACAACTGACTTCCAGATGTCCTTTTCTATTTCAATCACATGTAGAGAATGTGAGTCATGTTGAAAGGAGTGGGGGGATAGGTAGGGAGAAGTGTGAATATTGGTGAAGCTAATCATAGTAATTAGAATATGTATCTCAAAGAAACATGGTTCAAGAGTCAGAAGACTCAGTTTTGGGCTCCAAGTACACTCACCTGCTTTTCTACAATTACAAAGACAAGTTCTCCCTCTATGTTTTATTTTCAGTATTTAACAAATAAATACATTGGAGATCTAAGATCCATTCTAATAAATTCAATACAAAAACATTCTCTGAATTCCTATTATATATATGAGATAAGATATAAAGTTGGCACCTAGCACCTAGCGAGGAAGATGAAGTCACAGTTAACTAACAGAAAACAAGAGGCAAATAAATATGTAAACTAGGGTGGAGTAACAGGTAGAAAGCATCCAGAGGGGATGTGGCTTCTCAGTGCAACATGTACTTTGTCGGCTCTCCCTTGCTCCTCCTTCTCATTTGATAATGCATCAGGAGACTTCAGATAATATATTTGAGAGCCTTGGAATTAGGAAGTCTCTTATGTTAATAGTTTTCCAGCAAATGGCTGATTTAGATGCCAGCAAAATCTGGTTCTATAAATACTGTGAAAATATATGGGTAACTGGAATAGAGGCTGATGTGAACTAAGTATTTTCTTTTCGTGAGGATTTGTGGCATGTCAGATATTAATCTTGTGTTGAAATTTAAGTTCCTGCTTCTGCTCATGCAGCTCTGGACTTAAACCAAATAAAATTCTCTTCAGTTTACTCTTTTTTCCCCCCAAATGTCTGTAGATTTCCACTGACCTTGTGTTACACAAGGAAGGAACTTGCCTGCTCTCATTAGGTCTGAAATGAGGCAAGTCTCTCATGACTATGGACTCTGAGAAACAAACTGAGGGCTTCAGAGGGGAGGGGGGTGGGGGATTGGGATAGGCTGGTGATGGGTAGTAAGGAGGGCATGTATTGCATGGTGAACTGGGTGTTATACACAACTAATGAATCATCGAACTTTACATCAAAAACCAGGGATGTAGTGTATGGTGACTAACATAATATAATATTATTATAATAAAAAAATGAAATGAGGCAAGATTTAGGGCTTGGTGAATACTTCAAATGGCTTTAGGTCCTATGCCTGGGAAATCAGGTCCCCTTGCAGCTTCCAGAAGACCTAAAATATGGTCAATAATCTTAAAAGACAGCAGAAGAATCAGAGAATAGTTCTAAGTAGCAAATGAATGAGGGAAAGAAACAAAGTGGTTAAATACAGTTCTTTTGGCCAAAGGTATTGCAATATCACTATTAAATCAGAGAATGTGCCGCTCAATAGTCCTTAAAATAAAAAACCATCACACAGTTAAGAGGGCAATAGTGCAGAGTATTTTAGGATGACCCTGTGTCAAGCAATTGGAATATATGTGAGATTATAAAGATATCATAAATATATATATTGATTGGACTTGAGTTTTATGTCTTCCTCATTTTTTTTTCATAACATCTTTACCACAACTATTGCTCTGTTCTCTATTTGCTGTTACATTTCTATTCTGTGATTCTCTGGAATTATTCACTTTCTTAACAAATAAACTACTGCTAAGCTTTCTTCTTCCTTCTTTCTGTGAATGGACTATGCAAAGAAGTATGAGATTTTCTGTAAGGATTTATGCCTGCCATTTTATAAATAAGGAATTAAAACATGTTTCTGACCACATCTACTGGAAGATCTATTGTCCAAAGAGCTTTCTGAAAGAGTATATGCTCGTTTTCTTTTCATTGTTGTTCAAAGCATTTGTAATATTTAAAAAGACATTAAATAAGCATTTTTTCTCCATATTTTTCTGAACTGGTTATATTCAGTCTGTTGTCTATTTATAAATAAAGATACCCCAAATTATTTATATTATGTGCTTATTATTTTTCCAGATATTTAAATGGTTTTATTTCAAATAGCACACATTATTTTTGGTGGTTGGAAATATAATTGTTTCAGAAAATGAACTTATAGGAGTATATACAAATGTTTGTATGCGTATCTATATAATACTTTAACAAATATTCCTAGAAACACTTTAGCTTCAGTTCATCCAGGAAGAATTTGGAAAGACAGCTTCTAAGGAGCTCAGAATTAAAATAAATACCAACTTTCTGCCTTCACAGAGACCCTTTCTAGCTGTAACCTTGAGTGTGCACTTGCTAACCATGCCAGTCATCACAAAGGAACTGATTTGGCTCCCCTGCTCCACAAACAGATTTGGCCACAAGCTTATTAGCTACTCTATATATCAGGAATCACTGCGAAGACCTAGCAAGACCAGTAGAAATAAAAAGTACATACAGAGAAGGGCCTGTGCCTGAATCAGATTCAGACTTTGTGATTAATCCAACGCCTTCATAGTCTGAGTACCAATCATTAACGTCATTAAGCTGCTTGTTTCTTAATTGCATTCTTGTGTAGGAGACTCAAGGCAAAAACGAACCAGCTCTGAGAAGTCCACAATCAAAGTTGATTACGTCCAACCTTACTGTTGCACCTCTATTAACCTACAAGCTGTGTGGGCAGGACTTACAAAAAGCACTTTGGGAGAAAAACCAGCTCCTTCAGATTTTGCTACACTTGCATTTATTATGAATTTTCTGGAAATTACAAGGTAGATTTGCTAATGACCCCTGTCATAGACAGTCATTATCTCAAACTGTGAATACTGGTTGTCATTTTCAGAGTCAACAGATGTTGACCTGAGAGGGGCAAATTTTCCTTCATGGTATGAACTTAATCAACATTATATCCTTCAGTTTTCTATAAAATGCACTATCCAATTAGAAAGTAAGCTTTTTAAAAAGAAAGGTCCAGGGTTAAAATCTCATTTAAGCTGCATTAAGCTAAATGTGGCTTTGGGCTATTTGTATTAGCTGGAGCTATTTATGATTTCTCTAAAGGAGAGGAAAAGACACTAGGGGACTACAAAGAAATGGATTTAATGGTATGCATGACTTCACATTCAATTTCTCTAAAAGTGGCCCTTCATAAGAGGGTGTGAAGATTTTTGACAATATCTCCCTTTTCATCTCTGCTCTGATCTTCACAGAAACACTGTTTGCAAATATGTAGCTGAATCGGCAAAGACATAGCTAACCAACAGTTCTGCAGTATAGATGGGATGCAGCAATTATTACCTCCCAAAAAGAAATTGAATTTGAAATCCTCTAAACCTAGTCACTATTCCCACGAAAATGTGTTGTAAATTTGCAAGCGCAGTCAGCTTTTTGTGGAATTATATACCTTCTTTCTAACTTGCTTCTAAGCTCATTTTCTTCAGATGATTTTCCCAATCAGATTCCATTTGATGCTGATAATGGCTTTAATGGCATCCGACTCCCTTTGATTTTCATGTATCCATTCACTCATTTATTCAGCAAGTATACTGAGCGCCTACCATGTAGAGGAAGTGTGGTAGGCTCTGGTGAAAGAGTGAAAGAATCATAGATCCTTAATTCCACAGCTCTTACAGACTACGGGAGATACAGATCAAATTCCATTTCGAACATAACATAATCATAACTTTTTAAAAATGGTTTTTCATTTTTCATTTTCCAGATAGTCTCTAAGTGAGGATGCTTTTGTGATTAGGTTACAATACATTACATGAACTAAAAATTCTGTGTTTTCTTTCAGGAGTCAAGTTTCATAACAAAAAATCATTATGTTTTCAAACTTAATATTTATGGTAGGTATACAGTGTTTAGGTTTTAAATTGTCCTTTAATGGAAGTGATTCTAAAAATCTGACAGTTTGATATTTTTCATTTTAGGTATTAGACAGCTGAAGAAGACTATTTCCTGTGGACTGACAGTTCTATGATAGAGGGGGAAAAAAGATGATTGGCAAAGCCATAAGAGAGAAGAGGTAAAAACTGGGCAGACCCTTCCCTCAGTGTAACAAGGAACAAATAAAAGGAAAAAAAAATCAGAATCTGTGAAATGCTTTAGCTTGAAATTAAGCAAGATTAGGCATATACAATCTCACTTTCTAAGAGGATGCTTCGGAAAATTTATATTAAACTCTTTTTCCTGAAAATGATTACTTGAAGGAGTAATTATTAATTTAACAAGGTGAAATTTGTGTCTGAGCTGGTAGGAATGTGAGTGCAAATTTGTTTATATCTCTGAAGTAGGTAAATTGGAAAATTATCTTAAAGTAAAATGGATATGGGGAAAGTGTTTTAGAAATTAACAGTTTGAATGTGTAAGATATGAAATAAGTATAATGAAATGAAGTTCACATACAATACAAAAACAATCTAGCCAAGATATCAAAATTAATATAAAAAGGTAAATGTTATTTAGCAATTACAGGTTCTATTTTTAGTATGTATATTCTCTGTAATAATGGTAAATTACTACTTGATTAAGGATAGCTTTACAATTTTTAATAATAGATCTAATACTATATAATACTAGGAAAAGATGCCTGATTGTGTTATGTGAGAAAGTAGATTTGATAAGCTACTATTTATTAATGTCTATCACTTGGTTACAGGAAAATTCAGATTAAGGCAAAGCACTAAACTAAAATACATAAATCATTGTTAGAAATTACCTTAAAGTCTACTGAAATGAAGTAACCAGAAAGAATTACAGTACAGAATAGAGATGACATTCTGATACCTGACCTAATATTATTGTTAGTCCTGAGGTTCTCAACTTATTTTTTTATAAAGAGGTCATTTCCAGGAAAAAAATAGAGCCAGTTATGGCATATTTAAATGCATTTTATTCTCTTTCATGGAAAGGAAAAATCATTTGAGGGCCACACTGTGGGTGAAATGCTTACAGCTAAATTTTGGTGGGAATGCAAATGCTTATAGCATTTTTTTATATAATGCTCGTAGTTGAAAAAACCCAGTCATCCTTCTTTTCAATTCATCCTCCACGTATCACCAGAGATATCTCTTACAAATACCCATTTGATCATGTCATGCTGCTGCTTACTAATATTTAGTGGTCCCTTCTCATTATATTTAAGGCCACACACAATTGCATCCTACAGTACTATTCTTTTACAGGCCTTGTATCTTGTCCTTTCCTAGAATTCCTCAATTTCATACCTGATCACTTTCTTTCCATATTTTTTTTCTAAAATACATTTATTTCTTTTCTGCTAGATTCAGTCTTAGTGTAGAACTTTTAAAGATGAGCTTAAGTGTAAATTGTTTTCATATAAGCATGGAAGATTTTATTTATCCCATGGTATTTGTTTATATAATAACTACTATGTCAACTATCTGGTACAAAATTATTTATTGAGTGCCTACCATGTGTGAGACACTCTCCTAGAAACAGGCATAGAGGAGTGGACAACATCAAAACTGCTTATTATCCTGGATTTCCTTCATGTATATTGGATACTTACACATTTACCATAATGCATAAACCCCTTTTAAAGAGCCAATATTAGTCATTCTTGAGTCCAATCACAGAGAGTTTAGCTGAGAACATAGTACATGCTCATTTTTTTTTTTTGATTGAGTAGAATTAAACATCTATTACTGAGTCACCTGGAAAACTGTTGCCCTTTTGTAGCATGGACAGATGAAAGGAGGGCAAACCTGGTTGGGAAGTAAAAACTATGTTAGATACTTCTGTTGTATTTCTATAGTTTTTCTTCAGAAACTTCCTTCGTCATGCATTTTATAGAAATAGCACCAAATTCTTCCTTCAGCATAAATTTAAATCTATAAGCATATAAAACATAAATAAGTAAATTATAATGTTAGAAAATATATTTTTGGTTATTCCATATACTTTTTAAAAGGCAAGTATATTTAAAAATATCAGTCAGGGGCGCCTGGGTGGCACAGCGGTTAAGCGTCTGCCTTCGGCTCAGGGCGTGATCCCGGCGTGATGGGATCGAGCCCCACATCAGGCTCCTCCGCTAGGAGCCTGCTTCTTCCTCTCCCACTCCCCCTGCTGTGTTCCCTCTCTCGCTGGCTGTCTCTATCTCTGTCAAATAAATAAATAAATCTTTTTAAAAAAATAAATAAATAATAAAAATATCAGCCAACTACAAACAAGAGCACAGTATGATAGCTGCAGTTCAGGGATGATATAGTTCAAGAATGACATGTGTTTGAAAGCGAGACTGGGGTCCCTCTTGGTACTTCATTGTCAGCACTGTCAGAGAAACATCAACTAATGTGTCTTATATAACTTCAATTCTAAAAGATATATCTGTCTCAGATGGATACAAAAGGGCATTATTATCTGTTCTTGAAATTCACTTACCCCAGCAACAATTTTTAGATAACTTCCAATGGGTCAATATGTGCTCACAGATTGTCAATAGTATCTCCATTATTTTTTTTTAATTTGTGATAACTTTCAAATCTATACATTAAGACTTCCTTGATAGGATAAAAACATTTTATTATCAGGTGTAATTTACTGCTTTTTAGAAGGAATACTATAAACCAGCCATAAATTTCCATGATGAATTCACTTTTGAAGGAAAATAATAGGATGTGAAATATAAGAAAACCTTTCTTATTGGATGCACAAAGTGGTGAGTAATAGAAAGTATATTCTTGGTAAACCTTTTTGATCAAATGTTTAAGAAGTTTACAAATTAACATGAGGCAGCTCTAGTTTACTAAATGCTATTCAAGTTCCCAGGTTACTACTATTTCCTTGGAAGTTTTGGGCTGTAGGGAAGAATAATCATTGGTAAATCACTTTTTTTTTCTTTTCTTTTCTTCCCATTACTATGCCTGTAGCCACATTAGAAGTGGTTATTAAACATATTTTGGGGGGTTTCTTGTTGTTTTTCTTGTTTTTGTCATCCAAATGAGGAATCGCAAGGCCACAACAACAATTATGGGTCAACACCTCAAAAAGGCATGATAAATACCTTTGAGAATCATAATAAGTCTTGACATTGTAGACAGCTGTAATGGACTTGGACTTAGGCATCCTTATATAAGAACTGTACCCCTTGTACTTGAAGAACAAAGTCCCAAATCAGGAGACCTCAAATAAATGGACTCAACTTTATTTTGCTAATGGTTATAGATGTTAATTTTTAAAGGTTATGAAAGAAGTACTACACCAATTAGAGATTTCTAGAGCACAGTAATTTCAGGGTGGGATGGGGCTTGGCTTTCTTTGCTCAAAAAAATTTTAAGTGGTTCAATAGGTAAAAATCATAGATGCAGGGGCACCTGGTTGGCTCAGTCAATAGGCGTCTGCCTTCAGCTCAGGTCATGATCCCAGTGTCCTGGAATTGAGCCCCACATGAGGCTCCCTGCTCAACAGAAAGTCTGCTTCTCCCTCTCCCACTCTCCCTGCTTGTGTTCCCTCTCTCACTGTCTCTCTCCCTGTCAAATAAATAAATAAAATCTTAAAGAAAAATCATAGATGCAGAGCCTTGTAGTGAGAGGGGGTGGTGTTGACACGTAGACAGGGTCTAGAGCCTAAAGCTTAGGTACACAGCAGTACCTATATGGAACTACACTGGATTCCTTAAGAAACCTTTTTTTTTTTTAAAGATTTTATCTACTTATTTCAGGGAAAGAGAGCAAATGCACAAGAGAAAGGGACAAGCAGAAGGAGAGGGAGAAACAGACTCCTTGCTGAGCAGAGAGCCTCAGGCAGGTCTTGATCCCGGGACCCTGAGATCAGGACCTGAGCCAAAGGCAGGTGCTTAACCAAGGTACCCAGGTACCTTCCTAAGAAAGCTTTTAAAAGAGCACTTAAGGGCTCTTAAAATCTCAACAAGCAAAAATTTTAAAACCTTTGACTTTTTTCCCCCATTGAACACATTTGACAGGTGAAGGAACTAAGGTCCAGTGAGAATAAACAACTTGTCTGATGTCAATATTTAATTATTTATTACATACTATAGTCTTATGTACTCTTTTCTGTCTTATTAATTAAATTATATTTTTAAAAAAGCTAATCTTTGTAGCTCATTAAATCCCCAGAGTGTCTAGCACAGGGCCTTTTGTGGTAAGTATTCATTGGCAACTGATTTTGTGTTATGTCCTAATTCACATCACCAACATGTTTTTACATTTTCATGTACTGAACTTCATCAAGGCCTATGTTCCCTCCTGAACTGATGTGTAATTAGCTTTGGGAATAGAACTATAGATTTTTTTAAATTACTAAACTGATTGTTTTTTCTCTGTTGTGGAGTAAGCTGCCTAATATGCTTCTGTATGTATGTAAAACCTGCATAGAAGTATATTCCATTTACAGTTCATATAGCAGATGCTATTCTATGCACTGGGCTACAGCAATAAACAAAACTATCGAAACAAAATATTTTCCAAATGTACTTACATTCTGATGGAAGGAGTCACACAAATATTAAAGTGTGTCTGATATTGATAAAATTGGAGAAGGGAATGAATTTGGGGTCGTAGGTATTTACAAATCTCAAAAGGGTGGTTGGGAAAGCCACACTAGATGGTCACATTTTAGTAGATTTTTGGAAGAGATGAAGGAGCCTGCCATGCAGGTATTTAAGGGAAGAGCATTCATGGCAGAAGGAGAAGCTCTAGGTTGGGAAACCATCTGGAGTGGCAGGGGCACAATGTGGGGTATGGTTGGAATGGAGAGAACAGGTAAAGCCACTGAGGTGTAGGAGGAAGAATGGGAGGTAGAGATCAAAGAAGGAAGAGTGGTAGAGGAAATGTTCTCATTAAATAGGTTCCCCACAGGCTACCATAAAGATTGTGGTTTTATCCTCAGTGAGGTGTGCAGCAGAGGGTTTTGAATGAGAAGTGATATGATCTGACTTCAGTTTCAAAGGTTCAGTCTATGTTGTGAGTAATATCCAGTGTGGTTGGTACAAAGGCAGAAGCAGAGAGATTAGGTGAAAGACACTTTCCATAATCCAGATGAGCCACAATAATCATGATGGCTTAGACCAGAGTGGTAGCAGTAGAGAAAGTAAGAAGAGGTTAAGTTCTAAATTTGATTGTATAGCTCACAGGATTCACTGATGGATTGGATATGAGTGTGTAAGAGAAAGAGGAACCAAGGATGACTCCTATCTGGCCTCATAAACTTTAAGGATGTCATTGCCTTATACTGAGTTGGAGAACACTGTACAATATATGCTAAAGCTCAAAGGCTCTACTCAACTCAAGATTGCATGTCTCTATTATACAACTGAAGCTATTGACTGAGTCTCATGTCCAACAGTACAATTTAAAAACATGGCATTTTAGATGTGTTTATCCAAATACACTATCATTCATACACAGTTGCTATTAACCTTAACAAAGACTGAAGATTTTTTTATACAAGCAAAGAAATAACTGCTTCATAACATTATGAAAATGTAAATAGTTGTCTAATTCATAAATTTCTTAATTGTCCTCCTCAGATGAGAGTGTTTGCTTACTTTCTATCTTTAGCTGAGGAAACTGTAAAATTACATTTATTAAAGTGTAGCATGGCCAATACAACCAAATGGACAACTCACTGGGTTAAAAGATGTTATAATCAAAAGCTCTTCCCAGTTGTCTATGTTTCTCAAAACAAAGATTAAGCACTATTAAATGGGCTTAAATAGGCAGTCTAGGAAAGAAATAGCCAAGGTTTACTCACATCCTTTTGTGATGGTGACCCATAATTTAACCCAGTCTCTCTGTGGCTCTCTCAGACATTTGCACAACCAAAGGCCTCATTCCCAAACCTATATATCCCTTAAAATGTCTCAACTCTAGAGACATTTAATACAGGATTCTTAAGGTAATGAATACAACACAATGTACTCATTCATTATAATCATGGTAATTAAACATAGTTATAATAATAAAATAATTATTTAAATTATTAAATATAAATATAAATATAAATATAGCATTTATCTGTGAAGATATTAAGTATAATCTGATGTCTTTAACATAATATTCTGGATAAGGTTCTGCATTTGAAATTATCAATATCCTGAGGATATACTAATTCCTGGGTATAAGCCTACTGCATGAGAATTCAAATAAATACTTTACTTTCATCCTAACCATCAAATTATTCATGGCATTAATTTCTGTAGGATAATTAGTACACAAAAAATTTATCAAATAAAAAATTAGATTTCCTTGGCTGTACAAATGACTTATGGTTTAAATCTCAAGTGTTGGGATTTTCTAAAACAAGGATTCTTTTTGGTGAGGATTTATGGGATGTTTTATTTTCTCTTTGAAAGGTATTGATTTCAAAAGCTGTCTAAATAAACAGCACTGATCTATCTATTCTTGAATCATTGAGAGTAGGTCACCTGTGGACAGCAAATGATTTTCATTTCCTAGAGGTAGACTTCATTGAAAAGAAAGCAAAAGCAAGAAAAAGCTTAATTTAAAATGCCAAGTGAAATTACTGGAATTCAGCATTTAAGAATTTATGCTGTGCAGAGCATGGGAAAGCACTAACTTCTAAACTGAAACAAATAGCCTGGTTCTGGTTTAATAAAAAAAAAATTCTGTAAAATGAGCCATAAACAAAACAATGAAAAAAATCCATAAAATAAATATGTTTCATCCCTGATCATACCAGCTGTATTTCTTATCTGGTAATGATTTTAAGACATAAAAATATATTATTTAAAATAATGAATTATTTTTTTAAGATTTTATTTATTTATTCGACAGAGATAGAGACAGCCAGCGAGAGAGGGAACACAAGCTGGGGGAGTGGGAGAGGAAGAAGCAGGCTCCTAGTGGAGGAGCCTGATGTGGGGCTCGATCCCATAATGCCAGAATCATGCCCTGAGCCGAAGGCAGACGCTCAACCGCTGTGCCACCCAGGCGTCCTTAAAATAATGAATTATTAAGGATATGGAAAGATTTATTTTATGTGAGTTAAAAATAAGTTATAAAATGGACATTTTTTATTAAACAAGGTCTGCTTTTAGTAAATATACACATAATAAAAATGAATAGAGCTAAACATATAAAAGGTAGCACAAAGGTCAACAGATTATGGGGTAGAGAGATATTTATTTCTTTTTTTTTTTTTACTTTTGAGTATTTCTTGAATTTATCTCTTGACTATGTATTACAAATGATGGGAAAATTGTTATTATTATCTTAATGAAAACTAGATCCTAAATTTGTTCAAAAGTTAATTTAATAAATGTCACAATAATTCTTTCCCAAATTCCCTAGAAACATGATCAATAAACTGTAAGTTAAAAAATTTTACCCAATAAAATAAAGCTAAGGATTGCAAAATACATTATCAACAATAAATTTTATGAGAAGATCTTTTTGAAGGAATAAACATTTTTATACTACAGAAAATGATTATTTGGCTCATAGATGAATAGAAAAGTTGGTATAACCAATGTTATCATGGTATTATTTTTAGTTGTATATCTTTATGTAAAATATATTATTTGGATAAAATTTTTTTTCAAGTTTCCACAGGGGAAAATCAGAAAAAGTTTGTATACATCCTAGTGGAGAAAAAGTTAACTAGGAGGAAAACAAGTTCTAGTACAGGCAAAAAAAATTTCAAAGACACTAGATTTTAGTATCTCATAGCAAAAGAAGAAAAAGTTAGAAACATATTTTTAACAATAGAAAAGATTCTTAAGGGATGAGAGATGATGAAAATTACACAAAGTAAGCCAGACACCAAGGATAAATGATGTATGAATCCACTTATAGGAGGTGACTAGAATAGTCAAATTCATTGAATGGAAAGTAAAATGTCAGTTAGTGGGTGCTGGGAGATGGGATTATGTGAATGGAATCAAGTTTGAAATAATGAAAAATTTCTGGAGATGCATAGCGATCCAGTTGCACAACGATGTCAATGCATTCGATGCCACTGAATTGGATAAAATACTAAATTTTATGTATATTGTACTACAATACAAATAAAATAAAATGTCTTTGAGGATTGAGAAGAGATTCTCCTTGTAAAGGAAGTGACATTAAATCATTTTCATAATGTAATACACAAGGAAGAAAAAATTGTTCAGAGAAGATGTTATTATTATATCTTAACATTTTATTATACTGAGATTCCTCCTGATTATATTGCATATTTCATTGTTGAAAACCTTTAAATAATCTCTATTCAGCGCACAGACTTGAAAAAGTCTTCATGCAGTTCTTTTTTCTACTATAACTATACGCATAAGATATATAAGATTGCATTCTTCCCAGCAATCAAATGGTTGCACACCACAGTTGCAGGAGCATTCTCTGAGGTTTGAGCTGCCTCAGTTTCATCCAGCTGTAAAACTTTACCACAGATATAGACAACTTCATTTGTGACTACTAAAAACCAGACTTTCCTCCACTAATCAAATTATTTTTAATTACAATATGTATGCAATTATTTCATGATATGTATTGACTTAAACAGTGTTTAGGAGTATGAATTAAATTTCACCTATGAGCTCAAAACTATTAGCTCAGCTTAAAAGGAATTTGACAGTAGGTATGTAACTACTGATACCTACTGAAACGGGCATTTAATAAGGAAAACATTTCCTAAACACTAAAGAGCTTTAAGATATGAAAAAGTCTATGTCTTGGAACTGAATCTAGTCTTAAAAGGGAGAAAAATTAATAGAGTCATGTTCAAAAGCCCTTAATAGTCTTGTAAGACTGAAATAGAACCCTTTGGGTCTCTCATAATGAAGTAGTATAACATTTTGCTTACAGATTTCGGATGAAAAGAAAAAGGTAGGTTCCAATGAAACATCACGTAATACATAGAACATAATGTACAGAATATATATTCTTTAGTATTCAGTAATGATCTGAGCAACTCATCTCAATAGATACTAAAAAAAATTTTTTTTTAAATGGTAAGGAGACCTAATTTCAGACGTACATACTAGGAAGAACTTCATGTGAAAAAAAATTTTTTTTTCTAAATCTCAAGCTAAAGAAAGAATTTGGCCAGAAAATTGCACTATGTCAACATGGTTCTTTAAATTCAAAAAGAGAGAAAATATAAACATACAGAAATCTGACCCAATTATGTATTTTTATTGAGCAACCTAATCAAACATATACAGCAACACTTTCATATATACATCTATATGAACTCAATGTCTGTGTACGTTCATTCTAGATGGCGGAAGTGCTATATGAGTAATAAAGTGGTAATCCTCCCTGGACAAAAAATGCTTCCCTCACTAGGTTTTGCTACAGAAGTGCCACAAATAAGATGGTTTTTCTGTGATTCTCAACAAATTATTTTCATCAAACAAGCACCTTATATTAAAATGTAAGTATTTGTAACCTAGATCAGAGAAAATAATAATATTAGCTAGTTTGTTGAGTATTTATGATGTACTTAGTATTATACATATATTGTCTAACTTCAAAATACCACTCCATAAGCATGACACCACCCTATTACATTAACATGGGAAAAAAAAGGTCAGAGACATTGAAATATTTGCTTTAGGTCATGTGGCCAACAGAGTCAGGAATCAATTTCTAGCATTCTTACTCCAAAGCCATTGCTATTGACCACTATGCAAAATGTCTTCAAATACTGCCTCACCACTCACTGACAGCAACTCAGTTAAAGGAACAGATATTAAGGACAGATGGAGTAAATGGAAGTGGGGAGGAAATGAAAGTAAACAAAGTGAGAGGAGTAGCCAGAGATGAGAGAGAGTGGGATAGCAACTATTAAGCACAATTTTCAACATAATATTTTAACCTTCATTAACAGAGTACCCCATTCCCTTGAAATAGAAATGTGCTTAGAAGTCATGCACACTGGGGTGCCTGGGTGGCACAGCGGTTAAGCGTCTGCCTTCGGCTCAGGGCGTGATCCCGGCGTGATGGGATCGAGCCCCACATCAGGCTCCTCCACTAGGAGCCTGCTTCTTCCTCTCCCACTCCCCCAGCTTGTGTTCCCTCTCTCGCTGGCTGTCTCTATCTCTGTTAAATAAATAAATAAAATCTTTAAAAAAAAAAAAAGTTATGCACACTGCTCTATCAGTTTTTAGTTTGTTCTTAAATTTCCTTGCCAAATTATCACCAGATTCTATTTCTATATTTTCAAAATCTGGGAATTGCTGTTTGAGATCAAAATAACTTTTTGCGCAGCATTAATATTTTCCTTTAGTAATTTGGCATGATTCAGATTCTTGTGCTATTGAATAACTCATGTATTTCTGGCATGATTCCCCAACTAGATTATATACTCTCTAAAGACCAGGAAAACACCTTTATTTTCTTTATATTTCCCCAATGACCCAAATCAAATGTTTTACGTATGTTAAGTATTTCATAAATATTTGATATTCTGATTTGATTTCTGAACACAAAATAATTAAACAGATGGCAGAAAGTTACAATCCAGACTCTTCTCAAACTCAAGTGTGTACCTTCGAGACATACATTCACCATCTTATATCCCTAAAAGAACTTGGATGAGACAAACAAACAAAAAATAGTAAGTCAAGTCAGCAATTTTAGAATAAGAATACTGGAGAATTTAAGTAACTTGCTCTTAATCATCCTGAGTATTTGAAGGAGGCACTGCTATGTTTGGGAACTTATTAATGCCTTACATAATACATGGTTAATGTCAAATGACTTGGCTAAGAAGAAACTACAAATTCAGATACTGACACCTTTTTATACTAATATTTATATTTATTTTTATGAAGAAGTTATCATAAGCTTTTAGGGAGGACCTTAATGTATTTTGTAGTCAGAATAGGCTAAGTTATGCTGCAGTAACAATCAGGTCCCTTTCTCAAATAAACATTTATCTCTCCTTCATGCTATAATTCCAGAGTCAGTCTGCAAGGATGTTTGTCTCACTGTTGTTACTCAAGGACCAAGACTTGATAAAGTAGCTTCTGCCTTACATATTGACAGACATTGTTCTAGAGAAAAGCAAACAGTCTGTGAGTTTCTGTAACAGCAATTAAATATTGTCCTTAAAGTGATATTCCATTGCTTGCACTGTATTGGCCAAAATTAACCACAAAACCCCTCTCACTCACAAAAAGTCTACTATGTATAAACCTGCATACTGGATGTATCTGGCAAACAACCATGTTATACTACTGGTCACATTTAATTCAAAGTATGAGATACTTCACAAACATATATATATATATATATATATATATATATATATATATATATATATATATATATATATATATATATACCCATAAACACATAATATGTATTTTACAAAGAACATATGTCTCAGTTATCTACTTGTCCAAAGTCTTTTTTTTTTCAGCATAGAAAATGATAGCTAAACCTAGGTTAATCTGGATTTTCAATTCACCATGCTGCCTACTGTAAGATTCTGTATCCTGTTTACCTTGGGTATGAAAACTTTTATGTTGGTAGACAATGTTTAAACAAAAGACTAGGAATTTCTGTGGGTCAAACAGTTTCATCCAAAGAGCTTACTCAATATGGAAACATCATTTGTGTGTAATTTCAGCAATGATCACTTGGTTACGATGAAGCCAAGTCTTTGACTTCTTGCAGTAAGATTCTACCACGTACCTATTAACTTGTAAATTATGTTACTTCCAGGGTCTTGACTCTTGCAACAACTTTTCTAATTAAGCTCACTCCTAGAAAATAAATAAGTAGATTCCTTGACATTTTAAAATTGATTGCTTTTTCACCCCGTTGTTACTATTTCTTGTAACTTGTAGGTGTAGGTTGTTTGCCAATATTGTGCAACAAAATGAACTCCTTGATCACTCAGTACTAGTTTGGACTTGCTAGTATGATAAATTTTCTTTTTTTTTTTTTAAAGATTTTATTTATTTATTTGACAGAGATAGAGACAGCCAGCGAGAGAGGGAACACAAGCAGGGGGAGTGGGAGAGGAAGAAGCAGGCTCATAGCAGAGGAGCCTGATGTGGGGCTCAATCCCATAACGCTGGGATCACGCCCTGAGCCGAAGGCAGACGCTTAACCGCTGTGCCACCCAGTCGCCCCTAGTATGATAAATTTTCTCATCACTGTTTTTGTCATGCTCCACTATTGTCTTTCAGATTTTTACTAGTATTTCTAATTGATGACTGTTGAAAAGAATCTCCCCATTGATGTCCACATTAAAAAATACTCTCTAAAACAGTTGTGCATCCTGAAACTCTCAAATAGAATTGAATTATTTACATTATTTTGTTCTCTCAGGTGTTATCTGGGTGTTAGGAATTTTATTTCCTGAATCAAGCTATTTCATAGGTTGAGCAAACACAGGTCTTCCAACATAACACCATAAAGTAGGCATAATATCGACATAAAAAAGAATAATGAATCCACATGTTCTGTCTCCATTTAACAAGCATCCCCATGTCTGAAAGCCTTTAAAATTGTTTGGCATTTTCACCCATTTTCATCTGGACTCATAACACTGTGAAGACGGCCGATTTCAGACAAACATTTATTCTCCACAATTTTTCCCTGAGGATATAGATTTTTTCTCTCTTTCTCTTTGATCAACAGCCTTCAGACATAATCCCAGAGAGTAAGATAAACGAGAGGAAAGTGAGATAAACAAGAGGAAAGTGAAGTTCCAGACAATCGTATACAAGTAGCTCAAAATGGTTGTAGACTCTGCTCTTGCTTTAAGCCTTATATAGGTCAGCAATGACAGCAAACCAATCCTTTCACACGTATCTTCAGAGAAGCGCGTGAAGTAAAGTTACTGGCTCTTTCAGTGAGCTCATATTTCACCCACAGGGCTTCTAGCTACTCTGTAGCATAGCTCTACGTGCGTGTATGAGTGTGTTGTGTGCATGTACCTCCAGACTTGCCAAAACTTCAGGGAAGCAAATATGAATATGGGTAAGGAGAACAATTATTCTCAGGACACTGAATGACAGAAAAGTCATTAAATCAGGCACTTTTCTGTGTCTTTCATCTACATTAACCCACTTAATCTACACAACTTTGGAGTGAATGTCACTTCTGATTTCCATTTCCCATTTGAAGACACAACCGGTAATTAAAGTGAATAGTCCAGATATACACAGAAAGTAAATGTCAGAGGTACAATCTGAACGCATAATTCCAACCCTATGCTCCTTTAAAATATGTTCTTTATGAAACAATTAAAACCACCTACTATGGGTCTCATTTGCCTATTCACTCAAAAACTTCTGGGACAGCTATCTTAAGTGATTTCAGAAACCAAATGTGGTCTTCTTTGTGTTATAAGAAAAAACTTATTTCAGGAAATACTTTAGAGTCCAGCTAAAAAAAGAAGTAAGTGCTTGTCTACCCTGACCTCAGATGGAATTGACTTACATGGGCCCTAGTTTGTAAATTGAGCTACAAAGGTAACTTCCAACATACATTTGCTATGCCAGGAAGCTTCTAGATTTCCCTCATCCTGTCTAAGTGACTGCTATGAAGTCTGTGAGCCTCTGTCAAGCAAGGCTCGTGAACCACATGGAGATTTATCACTTAGGGTTGTTGACCTGCTAATCTCCCTCACTTTGAACTGAAGAGATGTGCCACTGAGGCAAAGTCTCCACATCTCCTTGGAAGATCTAGCAATACATTTTAGAAGAGAAGACCCTGGCAGATAAAACAGACTGAAGAGTAAGGATATGTTTGGGAAAAAAGAATGGTGGTTGCAACAGGCTTACTGGAAGCTTCACAGAGGGTGGTGGTAGAGATTCTTAGAGAGAATTCAGCCCTCTGAAAAAGTGGTCAGCTACTCTGAAGACAAACAAACATTTTATAGCAGTGGTTATAGTAAAAATCTGGGGAGGAAAAGGGGAAGGAGTTGGAGTAAAATGCATTTGAAATAAGAAGGCATTAGAAAAAGATTAAACCTTGCCTAATTTCCTAAAATTGAAATTTTATATACAAAAAAATCACACAAATATTGTGATTAACATTTTTGTGTTGATTTGTTAAATAGGCCCTCTGAATGCAAAAAGAAAACAAAATAAAACAAAACAAAAAACACAAAGGCAGAAATAGGTTATAGGTCTGAAGCTTGGTGGATAGTTGGCTCTTTGGAATATTATGAAATAACAGGAAACTCAGAAAATGTCTCTGGCTCCTGAGCCCCAACACAGAGATTTCCTTTATCTAAAGAAGAAAGGAAGGACCTCTTCATGTAAAGTCTACAAATTGAGGCTTCAAGGAACTTGTGTCTCAATAGAACTAAACAGAAATTACAGAAGGCGTTCTGGCTATGTACTTACTCAACTTCAGGAAGCACAGAGGACTTTGGGTGTGAATGCAGGTGTGAAGGATGATTGGGAATTTGTTCTTTTTTTTATACTAGCCAGCATGGCCAAAGACAAGGCTTACATTTGAATGAGTTTGGTGGAACAGTAAATGGAACATAATATTTCAGTCACAACCTCTCTATTGCTTTTATTTTTTTATTTTTTTATTTTTTAAAGATTTTATTTATTTATTTGACAGAGATAGAGACAGCCAGTGAGAGAGGGAACACAAGCAGGGGGAGTGGGAAAGGAAGAAGCAGGCTCATAGTGGAGGAGCCTGATGTGGGGCTTGATCCCGGAATGCCGGGATCACGCCCTGAGCCGAAGGCAGACGCTTAACCGCTGTGCCACCCAGGCGCCCCTCTCTATTGCTTTTAATACGTGTTTATATGAAATCTCGTAAAGGCCTAGAATAATAAAATAAATGTTTTATCCTTTCAAAGATTGATGCTTTAAATAATTCAAGTTGGATTATGAGATTTGTTGAGGAAAATTTCTACTAAGCATATGGAAGAATAGTTCAGGTCTAATGTGTCTCATTTTGATGATCATGTATTTTTTTTCTCTAGATTTTAATTAAATAATTCCTTTTGGGATTAAAACAAAATTATTGAGGAGAATTTATCTTTCCTTCTTTTATACCTTGGGTAAAAACTCTGTAAATATTACATATCTACTTTGAATAGGTGAACATAAAATTGATTATCCACGCTAGACAACTTTGAGATGATTTTGAAAGTGAAAGTACATGATATTATTAAAAATTATCTATATATTAATAATAATGCTGGGAAAACAGACATGAATTGGGACTGTTCAAGTAAAGTAGGATGTATAGCTATCTTAGTTTTAAACATCAATCAGGTAATAAAGAAAAGCGATAATAAATTATTCCAAAGCTTCATTGCAAAACTAGTTTTCAATCACAGGCTTGTTTTCATTTATGAGTTGATGAAGAAACATGATTCAAAAAATGCATTTTAACAGGAAAGGCTTAAATATGCCAGGCTAAAATTGTTGTATGAAAAAAAATGAAATGTTTTTATTCCTGTAATTATAGGTATTAGTCCAAGAAAGTGTGTAGCGTGTGTATACTAATGCATTTGTTCATTTCTCCAAGATAATTTCTGAGACACTCAGAAAGAATAAATTAAAAACATGCTTTCTGAGATAATGAGTATAAAGAGATGCAATAATATTGCCATTCTTGTGGAAAAAAATATTTCAAAGTAGGAACCTTAATCAAGATCATTAGGGAGAGTTAGTATTGAACAATAAATCACAGTGTAAAAAAATTATATGTATATATACACACACTTTATAAAGTTTGTAATGGGATTCCATAGGATTCTCTGACTTTAGGCAAGTAACTGCAACATTTTGTGTCTTTGTTTTCCCACTTATGAAATGGATATAATAGTACTTCCATTGCAAGTTTCGTGAAGATTAAATTATATAATACACAGAAAACAAGCAAAATAGGGATGATACATAGTAAGTATAATGGTTAGCAATTGCTTTTATTGAGTTCCCTAAAATAATAAAACTCTGAGTACAGTTTCCAGTAATTTTTCTTTAACTGCAAATAACTTTTGGTTCCACCTCCTTTTTTTGTCTCAAGTAAAATGACATTTAGTAACCACTGACAAACTCTTTAATATATCTTTATGGGTATTAATGCGGTAAATAAATAATTTTGTGTTCTACCAATATGTAATCATTCTAATAACAGCTAAGTAGGGAATCCTGATAAGAATTCTAGAGTATTCATTTACTTGTTCGTATCCTTCATTTGATTGTTAATTCATTCCTGCTAGTTAGTTACTGAGCATTTACTCTGTGAAGACGTTGGGGATACAGCAGGAAATATCAGACTCAGAGTCATTGCCTTCTTTTAGCTTCTATAGATTACAGTAGGAAAAGCTGGATGAATAAACACATTTATAATAGGTAAGGTGAGTAAGTGCCCTGGAGGAAAAGAAGATAGATTAAGTGGGATAAAAAGAAGCAGAGGTGGGGCGCCTGGGTAGCACAGTCGTTAAAGCGTCTGCCTTCGGCTCAGGGCGTGATCCTGGCGTACCGGGATCGAGTCCCACATCAGGCTCCTCCGCTATGAGCCTGCTTCTTCCTCTCCCACTCCCCCTGCTGTGTTCCCTCTCTCGCTGGCTGTCTCTCTGTCACATAAATAAATAAAATCTTAAAAAAAAAAAAGGCATTTGCTATGTGTCAAGAATGATTTAAAAAAAAAAAAAAAAGAAGCAGAGGTGGGTGGGTGGGCAAAAGAGCACTGTGATAAGATCATGTTTGAGCAGAGACTCAATGGTACCAACGGGAGGCCACAGGACTGGAGTACTGGGACAGTTTTCTGAGCAGAGAAAGCAAGTTCAAAACACCTCAGGCCTGAGACTGCTTAGCAGATTGCAGAGAGAGCAAGGAAGCGGGATTAGTTTGAACAAGTGGCAGAGGGCGAAGGAGGTGGGGACCAGGTGAGAGAAGAAGACAGACCATGGGTAACCTTGAAAGGCATTATAAGAATTTGGTTTTCATTCTGAGCAAGATTAAGGAGCCATTTGGGGGTTCCAAGCAAAGATCAAGCAAAATTAGAATACAGATGCTTAGATTTTTTTTTAAGATTTTATTTATTTATTTGAGAGAGAGAGAGTGAGAAAGAACACAAGAGTGGGTGAGGAACAGAGGGAGAAGAAGACTCCCCACTGAGCAGGGAGCCTGATGCAGGGTCCATCCCAGGACTCCTGGGATCATGACCTGAGCCTCCAAGCTGAAGGCAGACTCAACAGACTGAGCCACCCAGGTGCCCAGATGCTTAGATTTTTGCTTTTAATATAGTTATCAAGAGACACAGGAGAACAAATCCCTGAACTCCCTGAAATACTAGCCCACTATCAGTCAAGGGAAGATTGTCTACCAACTTTCCCCAGGCTCCCTAACCAGTTTTACACTGTCCCAGAGTCTTCAGAGGACAAATAAAACATAGGCAAGAGGGTGGGAAAAGAAAAGATGGAAGGTTTTGAATTTGCACGGGTACAAGAGGATGGGTAAAGGAGAGAAGCAAGAGAGGAGCTAAAATCTGTAGGTCTTGTTACAGCCTCCTGGACCATTACAGCTGCCTTAAAGGAGCAATTCAAGCAGCAGAGTCAGTGCTACATCCAGGGAGGATCACAGCCATAGTCTTATCAAACACGGAGTTTCCTAGCTTTGCTATGCACTTACTGTGTGACCCTGGGAAAGTCATCTATGCCTCAGCCTCCCTATCTGTAAAATATGGCAATTCTGCCTTACAGGCCGGTTGTGAAGGATAGATACCGACATATAAAAGACAGATGTGTGTGTTGTTGTTCTTTTTGATAATAAAATGAGGTTTATAATAAGATAGTATTGATTGCAAGATGATATTTATCAAAATATCTTGATAATAAGGTTCTTTATTGTCAGATGTACCGTTAAGTGAAGGGTTACTTTAAGGACAAATAATGGACTACATTAAATAACTAATTGATTTTTAAATCCACCCAATGTTCAGAAATGTTAAAATGTTATTGATACAAGAAGAAATTTTATCTTTAAAATGACGGTAATATGATTACTGAAAATTTTAAAATCGAAGAAAATATTATTTGGCTAATATGTAAAACATGAGATCCAATAGGTAAGACTATTTCTGCCATAAAATTACCTTAAATTAGAAGCCACTAATCATGTATGCACATGCCAAAATATGACTGCTTCGGCAAGTGATGAATTTGCATATACAATGATTTTAATCAAAGGTACTTATTTGATTTAATTATCTCATTTGCATACACAAAATTTGAATTTTGTACCTATAAATCCTCATTTGTACATGCACCCAATTATTTTGTTGGTACAACTTAGAAATCCCTATTTGATATATTAGGGCATTAGCTCTCTTTCATTTTCTCTTCCAGCAATATGGATTCAGTTTTTATTGACTATTAAAACAGAACTCCCTGAAACAACATGAGAAATGGATCCTGCTTCCTGTCACGACAGAGGAAACTACACTTCCATTTTGTGCCAAGGAAAAGCAAAAAAAATGCATGTTTTCTCAGACACACTTTTGTTCCTTTCTGACTTCTTATTTGGAAGTTATTTCAAAATTTAAAGAAGACTTTGGGTCACAGGGAGAACTCTTGAGTGGTGATCATATTGAGTTCACTCAATTTTCCAAGTTGTTAGTCCCAAAATGATGGGAGTAAGCTGTTGATCTCTACTACTCTTAAGCAATAGAGAAAATTTAGAGCTGGTAAAAAGTACCAAATTTATATTCCTAGAGACAGATGTTCTCTGTGGAGCTCCTAGAGAAAAAAATGATTAAAAAAAAAAAAAGAAAAGAAAAAAGAAGAGAAAAGAAAAGAAAAAAAGAAAAAAGAAAAAAAGAAAAGAAAAAAAGAAAAGCCTGAAAATCAGTGAGACAAAATTCTATACTACCATGGTCTTGTTGGACAATCAAGATTCTCCTTGGCCTAAGTGAGGGTAGTATGCAGGCTGGCAAAACTGATAACCACAATGACAAAGCTCTGGATACGCAAGGTATTTGTTTTCTAACTCAGTTTGACAGGCCCATTGAGACACAAGGCTGTTCAAAACCCAAAGTAATTCAAAAACTCATATTAAGAGGTAGCTCTACATTTTAGACAGTTCATTGGTAACAGCAGGAGCCTTTTGCCTTCTGAATCTTTTGTATCTCTGCATGCTTTTGAGGTCAATGAAGATTCAACGGAGATCCAGTTTGGTAATCTGGGTAGACACAATACCATTGCTGACACTCTTGTGGTTTGAAAATGGAATTTTACATTAAAGCAAGAATAGAAATCCAATGTGTCAATATTCAGAACTTTGTCAACTATGCCTTGTCTGTATTTGGTAATTAAGCTATAGAGAAATCCTTTCTAAACCACTAAATTCTTGAACTTTGGATCTTAACATCCACTCAGTATTGAATCTTCTATGATAAATTTCCCCTTGAGTACTTAGATGTTGATGAAATAAGGCCAAATCAAATCTGCCTATGATGTCTCTTAAATAATACTATGTGGTCTGTTTTCTTCCAGTGTTTACTTTTAATATCTCCAGGGAAGGAATATACTGTAGTAAATAAAACCACAATGGCTCTTGGAATTAAACATATTTGATATGGAAGACTGAACCATGCCTCTAGATATTCTTGTCCTTGTTTGGTTCCTCTTACACATGGGCTTGACCATATGACTTATTTTGATCAACAGGACTTTAGCAAGTATGGTGCAAGGTGAGGCACTTACAATGGGACTTGTCCCTTGGAACACTACTTGGAAATGAGCTGCATGCAATGTGCAAGTCTAAGTTATTCTGCTAGAGAGAAAGATTATGAGGTCTCTGAAGAATGACTCATCACGTAGGAAGAGAGGCCACATGGAGAACTGAGATCTTCATTAAGCCCCTAGTTGAATGTAGTCACATAAATGACACCAGCCAACATCAGGTAGAGCAGAATAGCTGCTCAGTAAACTCACAGATTCATGAGGAATACCAAATGGTTATTTTACACCAGTGAGATTTAGGGAAGTTTATTATACAATAATAGATAATTGATACATGGCTCCATTATTTATTTGGTTATGTGACTTGGGTGAGATATTTAAACTTTCTAATGCTTTTGTTTTCCAGCTCTATATAATGGACAATAATTGTACTACTTCATAGGATTATGAAATGGATTAAATAAAATAATAAATATAAAAAATGTAGCATAACACCTGAGCTATAATAAGTGCATAATCAATGGTAGTTATACCATCAATTTCATCATCTCTACCATCACCACCATTATGACAATCATCACTACTACTAACACCAATGCCAATATCAACACCACTAATATTGCCCCCAATACCTTCCTGATAACAAGTGCTTTCATGATGCTCTGTCTATTGCTATGGGGAAATCAATCTTTCTCAACTAAGACATTTTTTAAGCCAAACATACACACAAAACATTTTTCATTATAGTCAGTAATTATGTAAGTAATGAAAATAATTCATTTAGATATCCCTTTATATTACTTCATTGGATTACTTAAAGAGGTAAAGAGATTTGCTAAGGTCACTCAGAAAGCAAATGGAATGATCATATTTGAAGCTCATGTCTTCTTGCCATGAATTCTAAGCTCTTTTAAAAAATTCTGGCTGTTCTAAAAACAAAAGCCTATGTCTCCCATAAGAAAGTAATCTCCATAAATGTACATATTTCATTGTGCTTACTGCTCCATTCTTAGCACTCAGCAGATAGAAGCTGCTCCAGAAACATTTGTTGAATCTGTGGACAACTGATGGTTGGTAGTTGAGTAGAGTGTGGTCAAGAGCCAAATATTTCAGAAAGATGCATTATTAAAAAAAAAAGTCTGAGTTTGAATCCTAGTTCAACAACTTATCAGTTAAGTGAGTCTAGGCAATTGTTAAATTGTTAAATGTTAAATTGTTAAATGTTAATTTCTGTTTCCCAGTTTCCTTATATGTAATGAAGATAGCAATAGTACATATTATCTAGGATTGTTTTAGAGAATATGAAACACTCAGAGCAACAGTGCCTGACAAAACAGTAAGCACCATATTATTATTATTATTTCACTGTTATATTGATCTCTATTGATTTATGGAATAGTTTATATAAAATGTTATTTTAAAGAAGAAAATATATATTTTTTACTTATAATTTTTATTAGTCATATATGTACATAAAGAGACAACTAGTTCTACAACATTAAGACAAATAGCAGTCCCCAGCCCCTTGCCCTTGCCCCTCTCCATTACTCCTTCCCCAGAATAAATATATTAAAAAGAAGGCCAGGAAAAAGGTAGTGTGTAGTTGAAAATAATGGCTTCTAAACTCCAATATTTTTTTTATATGAGTATAGTTGACACAAAATTTTACATTCGTTTTAGGTATAGAACATAGGGTTTCAACTTCTTTATAGTTATGCTATGCTCAACAGAAGTGCAGCTACCATTTGTCACCATACAATGCTACTACAATATCAATGACTCTATCACCTATGCTGTGCCTTTTATTTCCAAGACTTATTCATTCCATAAGTGCATACCAGTATCTCTCACTTCCCTTCACCCATTTTTCCCACCCCCCATTTCCTTTTCCTCAGGCAACTATAAATTTGTTCTCTGTATTTATTGGTCTGATTTTGCATTTATTTGTTTATTCATTTGTTTTGTTCTTTAGTTTCCACATAGGAGAAAATCATAAGGTATTTGTCTTTCTCAGTCTGATTTATTAGCATAATCCTCTCTAGATCCATCTATGTTGTCCCAATTTACAAGATATCATCCTTTTTCGTGGCTCTGCAATATTTCGTTGTGTATATGTATGCATATATTTGTACATGCACACACACATGTATACATATACATACACACATACACCACATCTTCCTATCTCTGTCTATCAATGGACGCTTAGGTTGCTTCCATGTCTTGGCTATTATAAATACTGCTGCAATAAATATAAGGGTGCTATATCTTTTCAAATTAGTGTTTTTTGTTTTCTTTGAGTTAGTACCCAGTAGTGGAATTATTGGATTATAGGTATTTTTATTTTTAACGTTTTGAGGAACCTCCATACTGTTTTCCACAATGGTTGCACCAATTCACATTTCCACCAACAGTTCACTAGGGTTCCTTTTTCTCCACATCCTTGCCAACATTTGCTACTTTTTGTCTTCTTGATTTTAGCCATGTGACAGGTGTGAGGTGATATCTCATTGTAGTTTTTATTTGCATTTCCCTGATGATTAGTAATGTTGAGCATCTTTTCATGTGTCTGTTGGCTATCTGTGTGTCTTCTTTGAAAAAAATGGTTGTTCAGGTGCTCTGTCCATTTTTTAATCAGATTTATTTATTTATTTATTTATTTATTTACATTGTGGTGTTGAGTTGTATCAGTTCTTTATATATCTTGGATATTAACTCCTTATTGGATATATCATTTGCAAATATCTTCTCCCATTCAGTAGGTTGCCTTTTGCTTTCTTGATGGTTTCCTTCAATGTGCAAAAGCTTTTCTTTTTGATATAGTCCCAGTAGTTTATTTTTGCTTTTGTTTCCTTTGCCTTAGGAGACACGACTAGAAAAATGTTTCTAAGGCTGGTATCAGAGAAATGAATGCCTATGTTCTCTTCTAAGATTTTTAGTTTCAAGTCTCACATTTAGTCTAATCCATTTTGAGTTCAATTTTGTTTATGGTATAAGAAAGTGGGTCCAGTTTCATTCTTTTGCATGTAGCTGCCCAGTTTTCCCAGAATGATTTATTATAAAGATGGTCTTTTCCCCATTGCATATCCTTGACTCCATTGTCATAGATTAATTGACTATGTGAGTGTGGGTTTATTTCTTGGCTCTCTATTCTGTTCTATTAATCTATGTGTCTATTTTTGTGTCAGTACCATACATACTGTTTTGATTACTCCAGCTTTGTACTATATTTTGAAACCTGGAATTGTGATATCACCAGATTTTTTGTTCTTACTCAAGATTGCTTTAACCATTTGGGGTCTTTTGTGGCTGCATAGAAATTTTAGAATTATTTGTTCAAGTTCTGTGAAAAATGTTGTTGACATTTTAATAAGAATTGTATTGAATTTATTGGGGCGCCTGGGTGGCGCAGTCGTTAGGTGGCTGCCTTCGGCTCAGGGCGTGATCCCGGAGTTCCGGGATCGAGCCCCACATCAGGCTCCTCCGCTGGGAGCCTGCTTCTTCCTCTCCCACTCCCCCTGCTTGTGTTCCCTCTCTCGCTGGCTGTCTTTCTGTCAAATAAATAAATAAAATCTTTAAAAAAAAAAAAAAAAGAATTGTATTGAATTTATAGATTGCTTTGGGTAGTATGGACATTTAAACAATGTTAATTTCTAAGCTCCATTCTTCATTAGAATCATATGGGATGATTATTAAAATTCAGATTTCTGCCACCTCTAACCCTCTTTCTTGATCCTCTATATTTGTAACAGTTGTTTCACAGAATAATGCTTGCACAGTCAGGTTTGAAAAGCACAAAAATAAAATGAATTATAATAGTACAAATGCAGGCACCATATTATTTCATGAGATGAGATGTTTTGGAATGCAGAAATTTTTCTATTGCCCTTCAAATTCAATCATGTGGGAGTTGGATATTATACCCAGGTCCACACCATGTGCCATTTGAATGTCCCTTTTCTCCTTTCTGCTTCTTCCCTCCACTCCCCTCATCCCAAGTAATACTGACCCTCCTGGAACACATGGAAAAACTTATGGGGGCTAGTAGGCCCTTACTACCTAAACTGTGGTCCATGGAGCGGTAATATCAATATCATTTGGGAACTTGTGACAAATGTAAATTTTTAGTCCTAATATATGGCACTGGCTCTCAACTCCAGTTGCCCATGGGCTCACCAGGAAGCTAGAGCATCATGCTAGGTTCCACCCAGAAATACTGAGTTAATTGTTCTGGATGGGACCCAGGTATTAACTATTTTTTTTAACAGCCCAGGTGATTCTGACTTGTAGTTTGGGTGAAGAAACACTCATTTAGAGGAAAGGTTTTAGCAGAAAAATTCAGATTGATTTTAGAACTTCTATTCCATAGACTTCTCCAGGGTCCTACGGGAATCCAGGTTCCAGAAAACCCTTCAGATTTCCTTACATGACTGGACTAGGGCCTCTTAGCTTCATTATTTACGGTTGCTGAACCACCCAGCCTAGTCTGACTTCTATCTTGCCTTCTTGATAATCTCCTCAGAATCTGAATAACCTTATGATTAAAGGAGATAACATTCATAATGTCAATGGGAACAGGATACAAAACCAGTGACATCTTACTACATTTTTAAGACAAAAGTCAAGTATTTTCAAGCATAGCACTAATGATAATGTTTACTTATATTATGGTTAGAACTCTCTAATCTCCGCGACTACTATTGCTTTTCATATTTTGACTATTGCAAGGTGATGATATGTTTGCCTTTGAATAGATTGTAATATTTAAAAAATACATTTATTTTTTGTAAATCTCACATCTCATACACTTGAAAATTATTTGACTCAAACAGATTGAATTTTTCTGATCCTCACAGTTTACCCTTATAATCAATTAATAAGGGGAAAGCAGACCTTGGGAGCTAGCAAGACCCAGTTTTTTTGTTGTTTTGTTTTTGTTTTGTTTTATGTATGTGACTGAACTAAAACATGGCACTTTTTTCTCTAATCTTAAGATTGATCTTTACAGAGTGAAGTAAAAGCACTAAAAATCAATTTCAAGTCAAATATTTGGGAAGTAATGTATTATTTGAAATTCCTTGAATAGGAGAGTTATTTATATAATATCTTGCTATTCACAGTGTGGCCCTTGAACTTGCAGCTTTGACATCACCTGGGAGCTGACAGAAAGCAGACTCTTGACCTACTAAATTAGAGCCTGCATTTTAACAAGATAGCTCAGTGGATTCATGAGCATATTAAAGTTTGAGAAGCACTAATATAATACACAGTAAGACTCAGAATTTTTTTTTTCCTCCAACATTTGTCCTTCCCTAAGTCACATCTAAGTTGTCCATTCCTCTTCCTTATCCAAACTCTCGATAAACCGCTCATGTACTTCCAAACTTTGTGTTATTCTCCTCTACTACTTCCATCTCTGGCCATCTCTTATTTTGCCAAGCATTCTAATCCATGAATAGAGGCAGGACGCTAAACAAATGCACTTTTTCAGAACTTTTTCTTTTGCAGCTGAAAAAGAGAGAAAAGTAATGACATTTTCTCTATAAAGAGTAGACTCTATAAAGAGTCTACTGTAAACTATTAAACTCTCAAGGAATAAAATGTATAATAATGCAATGTCCTCTCCTCATAAATCTGACAATGAGAAAATAGTGCACGAAAAATATCATTTCCCCAGTATTGTAAAAGCACAGAAATATGTTGTTTGCTTTCCTGAGATAGATGTAAAAGGGTATCAACTTCTCTAGAGATGAATGAGATTGATAAAAACTACTTCCACTCATCTTAGTTTTCAATGAATAATCAATCATAATAATCCATGGCAATTATGTAAGTTAAGACATATAAATCATTTTTCTGATTTCACTTCTCATAAGAATAATAGAGAAAAAAATAATTATTTATGCCAGTAAGTGTTGTGTGTTTCACTATCAGTATAAACCCTATACAATATTCTTCATAATTACTTACACAGTAACTAACAATGAGATGCTAGTTTTCTAAATGATTGAGAGATTTTGATTGAGTGTGAATATGTGAAGCATCTGTGAAAACAAACACCTCCATTGACATAATCTGGTTGAAAACTAAATTTTTACTTTTAATTGAAAAAGAAGAAACAAAACATCCTAAAATGTCTAACAAATTGCCAGAGAAAATCTCTTTCAACTTTTTTTTCCCTTCCTTCCCTTTGAGGGCACACTATTGCCACATATATGCAATTATTATCATTAATATTATTTTCCAAAACTGTTAATACCATGTTTCATTTCCCCACGTAGAATATTACCCAGCAGAAGTCCACGAAAGCAGTCACAAACACATTCACAACAAAGATAGAAAACTGTCATTTGATTTCTGCTGTCCAGTATGATGATTCAACTAAAGCAAAGTCAGATTTAATCAGCTATGAAACTGGACACATGAAAGTCAACTTGTGTGTATATTATGGCCATGATCATTAACACCTCCAATGAAATAAGAGGAGAAAAGAAATAAAAGGAGAAAAGAAGTTACCAAACTTCCATATAACTTTAAATAACTTTTAAAACAAAACATTTCTTCAAAAGACATTTTTCTGCCTTTGGTGTTGTGAACATTTGGGTGTATTCTCAGGGTCATCCCTGGGCAAACGGATGGTGCACATTTTATGGAAAACATTTGGATAATAGTGCCCCTCCTACACTCTGGGTGTACATGTAGAGGACACTTTCTGATTTCCAATCTTGGCTCAGTTCAGAAGTAAAAAGGGAAGCATTAAGTCCCTGGGGAAAAAAATATAGCTTATTTCAGGGCATGCTTGATTTTCTGTCCACTTAAGTGTTCATGTTTTTACAGGTTTCATAGGCAAAATAAATCCTTTTGAATATCAGAAAGAAAAACACTATGCAGATTTGAGAAGAGAAAAACCAACTTACCACAGTTGTTCAGTTAATTGACAGGCACCATCAACTGAAACAACAAAAATATATTTTGATATTGCAATCATAAAAGCTACCAAAGACTTTTAAATTGTCTTCAAACACATATTGTGAATTTATCTACAGTAGTAAAATTAAATAAGCAGTAAAGATACATAATTTGATCTCAATCATTTAGTTATTTCATATGAAAGTGTTTCATCCCCACCATTGTGATCCAAATTAGATAGCTGGTTGTTTCTGAAATCTTTTATATATGCAAACTGCAAATGTATATTTTGTAACCATGTTTTATTCTGATGTTCAAGTTTCAAAGGACAGAGAATCCTGTATAATATGGCTTTTGTTAGGGCATGAGCATAATCATGAAATCCTATCCTAATACACAACCCTGATGGTGACATACAAATCACCTTGCTGAAAAAAAGTTCACTGTATTGTTTGTACAAAAAAATCTGAAGTATTTAGCATAAAGTTTAGCAGCTTCAGTCAACTGCCCCTGTTTTACCTTTCTAAGACCCTCTCCCATAATTATCTAGTGAGTCCTTATTCTACCTTTCAAGTTCATCTTCCACTATTTTCCCCTGTGCCCTATACTCAGGCCATATCTTAAACATGTTAATTTTTTTTCTTTTTAAACAATACTTTGGTTTCACCCCTTTTTCTCCAGCTTTGTATTTTTTTCTACCCATTTGTTAGGGCTACCTCAACTAACTTCTTCTCAATAAAGATTGTCTTGACACCCAGTGAAGGAATTACTCTTCTGTTTTTAGATATTCCCAACATATTTCGTACTTCTACTACAATACTCAGCAGATTCTCTCTTATATTATAGATAGGTATTTATGCCTTGACCCTGTTCATTTTTGCCTACCCAGAAGACTTCCTGCTATGCCTTTGGTACGGGAGATGTCCAGAAGATGATGCTTAAGCTAAAAGGAGCAATGCATTTAATACAGAGATAACATGATGCATAAATTTTTCTTAGGTTCATCTGCCATCTTTAACAGAAAAATATTATCGTATTGCACCAGCTTTTGATAATAGGACTTGAATTTTATTTTATTTTATTTTTTTTTAAATTTTATTTATTTATTTGATGGAGATAGAGACAGCCAGCGAGAGAGGGAACACAAGCAGGGGGAGTGGGAGAGGAAGAAGCAGGCTCACAGCAGAGGAGCCTGATGTGGGGCTCGATCCCAGAACACCGGGATCACGCCCTGAGCCGAAGGCAGACGCTCAACCGCTGTGCCACCCAGGCGCCCCAGGACTTGAATTTTAAAGGAATAGTAATATCCATTATGAATGAAAACTTTAGTTTCATGAAAAAATAAATTAAAAAATCTAAATTAAAAAAAATTTCCTTTGTTGATAAATGGCTTTTTAGGCAAGTTCTTCAAGACATTTCTTTTGTATCATACGGGAATATATTTTATTTTATTTTATTTATAGATTTAAAAAAACATTTAAAAATTAAAAAAATCTTTTTTTTTCAAGCTTGAATTTTGTATGGAAAGGTGATAATACTTTCTGGCCCTCTATTAGCACAGCATATGTTTGAAATTAGTGTTTTGAGGAACAGTGACAGATTTGCCTTGAGCCATTAACATGATCACCCCAGCAACAAGCCTGAAATTAGTAGCATCATCTTAGAAAAGAGAATCTATCTTTTTATGGAGAATGAAATGATAACGTTGCCTTGTTTGTAATTTTATACTCCTGGACAAGTTAACTATGCCAGAGCAGACTCTGTTTATATAAAGTATGCAAGTGCATTCCATACTTACAATGCCTTATTCTCCATTCGCCTTCTGGGCCCACAATTACTTTAAGCTTCAAAAAGTAAACAATTTTGTGCAAATACTCATATCAATTTTTTTCCCTAGATGACTATAAATTGGCTATCTCTTCATCCATTTTTTTAAAGACTTTCTTACTATTCTCATGTAATATATTAAATATCAAGAGAAAGTATTCTTGAATAACAAAATTTTAAATATTAGATTAAAAGATTTATATGAATATTTAAAATAGTAGCGATGTTTCTTAATTTGGTGAGAGGGAGAATTTTATTAGATTATTTGTACCCAAACCTAAAATATGATATTTCAACCTGCAGCTTCTTTGATTATGTATTCTTCATTCCAACCTTCTATAATTCTCATAAAAAGAATATAGGCCTAGTACACAATAAAAAAAAAATAAAACCCATGTGTGTGTGTGTGTGTGTTAAATTGAGAAGTCTCAAAGTAAAATCATGCTACTAATTTAATATATGTTGATAGTGTGAGCCTACAACCTGGTCATTGGTGGGCACTTTCTTTCTTTTTTTTTTTTTAATTTATTTATTTTTAAAGATTTTGTTTATTTATTCGACAGGATAGAGACAGCCAGCTAGAAAGGGTACACAAGCAGGGGGAGTGGGAGAGGAAGAAGCAGGCTCATAGCGGAGGAGCCTGATGTGGGGCTCGATCCCATAACGCCGGGATCACACCCTGAGCCAAAGGCAGACGCTTAACCGCTGAGCCACCCAGGCGCCCCTGGTGGGCACTTTCTTTAAAAAGGGTTAAAATTCCCAAACTGTTTTAGCAAGAGTAATCAATTATTATGAAAGCACCTTCATAAATATTAATACAAATGAATCATTGAGTTTTAGGTATAATTATTAATACCTGAAAATCATCTATATTACTTTGAACTTCTTTAAAAAAATTAGAGTGTGGACTCTACATACTGATTTATTGAGGATGACACTAGTAGATAAGGAAACTGAAAAAAAAGATCAGTGGTAAACACCCCTGAATTTATTGTTGCTTTGCATTTCTGTGTCAGAGGTAATGCAAACATAGCTGGGCTAGGGACTTCAGGGATCCATGGCTTTCTGAAAGCAACGATCCCATGGTAGTCTACTGTTTCACTCAAAAGGCAACCAAAACTTAACAAAGAAAATCCCATTAGAAAGAAATGTGAAGCAGAATATGTTTTAATCAATATCTGTTCTAGGGACATTTAAGTGGAGATTTTCTTCCATGTGACTGGACTTGTCAAAGAACAAGACCAATCAAGACCTCTAGTTCTAGTAACACAAAATATTTTAATGATCTAGAATTTCTAACATGTTCAACTATCTAATTCACCATTTTTATTGATCCAAATTTTCTATTATTCTTTTTTCTTTCTTTCTTTTTTCTCCTTGCTAAATATCTTTTCCATTCCCTTTCTTCTTCTGCATTTTGATCAGAACCTAAGAATGCCATCTACAAAATATGGAAATCATACCATATGAAATAGATAACTTACTAACTAGATAACCAATTGATTGAGAGACAAGATCTTATCAAAAACTTCTGAACTTTTGTTTTGATTCCAGAGATGCTGGCATGAGTATAGAAAAGAAGTCATCTCAAATAAAATGATTTATGGATAGCACATGCACCTACAATTTTTTTTCTCAAAATAAGTTTTTTAGGTCCTTTCATATGCAAATTTATTCAAATAGCACTTACAATTAGCCATCTACCTCTCTGTATTTGACCATTTAATTCTCATAAAGAGCATCTATTTTCTATGAAAGAACCCGGGTGTTTGAATGCAGGAACAGAATACTAAGTGGGATATCATTCTAATATTGTGATTATATGATTCATTAGAAAATAAGAAGAATAAATTAAATATGTATTATTGCCTTCTCTGTATATCTGTACTAAGCAGGTGGTAGGAGTAAGCCAGCTATTTCTGCATTTACTTGTAGAACCAATTACAGAAATAATTATGAAAACAAATGCAAATAGGTACCCACTCTGGGCACAGAAAATTATTTTAGCAGTGAAATTCTTGTGTTCCAATAATATCACTGAAATACATACATGCATATGTAATACATATATGTCATGTGTATCATTTCTCTGACAACCACACACATATGCATACAGATATAGACACATGTCTAAGTGGTCAGAAGGGTTCTTTCTCCTCTTTTCTAATTTTATCAGATTTCTTTCTTTCGGCATTTCCTTTTCTTTATACAAAAACTCCAGGCCTCATTTCTCATATCAGTCATGAGCAAGTCCAGGAGTTGAGCTGAAGAGGCTGGAGATGAGTGGTAACAGGGAAAGAAACCAAGAATGAAAAGGAATTGGTATGACTAAGCCTCATGACATATATTCCATAAATGGCCCCTGAGCAAAATCCAGAATTGTCTTTAAGTGTGTGTATGTGTAAAAAAAGAAAGGATACCCTTTAGGTGAAACATTATTAAGATAAACATTAGACAAATATAACTCAAAGAAATATATTAAGAAAATCTTCACTGACCAAAATGAGGGGAAAAAGTGGAAATGACTTATACGGAGTCACTGATCTTTTGGCTCTAGGACATTTATGAATCTCTGCCAAGAGCCTCACATGAAAATCTCTTAACAGGTATGGGGGTTGAATTTAAACTTTTGATAAGAACAGAGAAATTCCAGAGAGGATTTAACAAAAAATTATTTCTGGGTTGGTACCTTGTGCATTCAGTCTCCAAAATTCTCTGGAAGGGCACACCCCTAACAAAGGATTTAGGGATTATGAATAAAAAACCCTGTTAAGCAGGAGTTCAAATCCATAATTATCAAACAAATGAGTCAATTTTAAGTGAAAGTCAACAGAAAGTTCAAAGAGCAAGATTAGAAACACCAAAACATTCAGATAATGGGATTACTAAACATAGATTATAAAATAATTACTTAAAATAATTAAAAATGAAAGATGGAGAGAAATATATGAAATAAATAAGATGTTATCAAAATAACAAGACCATTTTCAATGAGTGCCAATTATAATTTTACAAACAAAAATATAATCATTAACTCTAGTAAACAGGTATATTAAATGTAGCTAAGAAACAATTAACAGGAAATCAGAGCTGAATAAATTATCCATAACAGAGAAACAAAGGAAAAAAATGTGATAAGAAAGAGCTTATGAGACATTAAAAAAAAATGGGTCAGATGGTCCAACATCTGTCTAATACGAGCCAGAAAGACAATGAACAGAAGTACCCTTAAAAGAGTAATATATGAAAAATGTTCAAGTATTGTGATATATATATATATATATATATATATATATATATATATATATATATAACTTGTGATATGTATCTGTATATCTATATAAATCTGTTTATGTTGGTCTACCTATTTACCTGTCTATCTCTTCAGGAAGCTAAAAGAATCTCAAGATAAATTCAACTAAATCTACCCCACAAACAAACATAAACACAAATTTAAAAGTAGCTAGAAGATAAAATAGGTATTTAAACAGAAGCAGATCTGGTTTACAGCAAACTTTTCAACAAAAATAGTAGAACATGTAAAATAGAAGAATCATCTCAATAGGAGTAAGGGAAAATAAATATTACAGCAGCCTTTACCTCTATACACTAATTTATTAATGAAGGTTAAAAGAGATGTTTTCATACAAAAAAATCATTAATTTCTAACTACATCCCTTACTGAGGGAAATCTAAAAGTTATAATTTAGGAAGGAGTAAACTGAATTTAGAAAGAAAGAGGTGTAAGAAAGAACGGTAAGTAAAGACACTGATTAATATAGGTAAATCTAAAAAAATCACTGACTGTCTAAAAATAAGATAATGTAATAATATTAATAATGTACAAAATATGGTAATATACTAACGTCAGTAATCAATTTTGGGGCAAATTAAACAGTGTCTAAAATACTAGACATCTATAATATGCAAAAGTTGGTTGGAGGGGTTATAATTAAAGTGTTCTAAAGCTCTTATGCTATTTAGGAGAAGGGTAAGAATATTTACCAGCTTTATGCTCTGTTAAGTGAGGTATCAGCATTAAAACTTAAAGGTAACCACCCAGACAAAAAAGAAAAAAGGAAGTTATAATATCCAATTGATTAGGAGACGAAAAAAGAAAAAAGAAATTACAAAAAAGGAGAAATATCATGCACAGAAATAGCTAAGTAAATTAAAACTACACAACAAAATAAATAAATACAAATACATCAGTAACCACAATAACCATGCTGGATCACAACCTCAGGAGTTCTCCAGGTGAAATCTGAAACTGGCCACTTACACAGAGGGCAGGGAGAGACTGAAGAAAAAGGCAGACCACCCAGATGGGTAGGTGGCAGGTTTTCAAATAAGCAAGGGAAGTTACATATGATACTTGTCTTGGGTGGCTGCAGGAGGAGCAGATCTCTGCACCTGCCCGACAGAACTTATAGGTATAAATAGAGGCTTAACAGGGTTCGGCCATGTGTATGGCCCAGATGATCTCAATAACATATCACTCAGTCAAGGTTGTGTCCTTGAAGTAACTCTGGCTATTGGAACGGTGGGCATAAAGTACATTCCAAGGACTGGAGAGGGGTAAGGAGTCCCAATTGCCTGAATCCAGCTCGTGGGTCAACTGGTGGTCATGGTCCTCAATGACCTCCTCGAACAAAATGTCAGGGAACTCAACTGCTAGTTGAAGATTCTAATACTCTCCTTCCTCTTCTTCCCAGGATTGTATCACCCTTCCTATTCCCTTTCTTAAGTCACCACCACTCATGCTCAGGAGCACCTACTTGCTTTCCTCCCAGTTCTATTGAAGAACAGGACAGTCTCACCCATTCTCCCCTCTTGTATGTTTTCAAAACCAGTAGAGCTATTTTATAGTTTTCTACGACTTCCAGTTACAGAAGTAGATAGGAATCAGGCAGCAGGGAAGATTTGGAAAATACAAATAACAAGAGAAAAAGTCCTTATTTTCAACAAGGATAACCAACTTGCCTTGGTTTTAAAAATGAAAGTCCCAAGCCTAAGGAATCTACCTCACACCCCTAACAGTCCCAGGGAATAGAGCGTTGTTGGTGCTCCTAGTGTTTCTGCTAGCACCTGCTATGTGTTATATCTCCAGAATATAAAGGACTTGTAGATTTTGACTTTTTTGTTCCCTCTTCTTATTCATTTTTCCACTTAGATTTTGAGATCCCTGCTTGGTCACTCTACATGCCTTCAAGCACTTCCATAAAACAAAGCAAAACAAAACAAAACAAAACTACCATGGTGTTCCTTGTTTAAATATTTTACACTACAAAAAATATTTTATTCACATGATAAATTTAATGAATCTACCATTGTGCAATATCAAGCAAATAACAGTGAGTTAAAATGAGTAAGGAATAATTTACACTTTATTTTTTTATTTATTCTAGATTCAATAATTATTTTTAACATTTATTAAAGAAGTGTTCTTAGTATCTATGAGCACACAACTTTGTGTTGTGTGCTGTTCTCACTGGGGATAGGGTGGTATATGGACCTGTTTCCACTTACATTCTTGCAGCATGGAGGAGTGAGGGGGAGAAAGGCCATAAGCAAACAGACAAAGCAAAAAAATGATTTCGGACAATTAAGAAAATGAAATAAGTGATGTGGCTCAGAGGAGGAATATTTTTGATGGTCAAGTCTAAGAATGCAGAACAAGACAGCCATGCAAGATAAGAGGATAAAATGTTTATGTAAAGGGATACTGAGCACATATGGCCCTGTGTGAACTTATATTCAAGCAACAAAGAAGGCCAATGTAACTGGAATCTAGTAAGCAGGGAAGAGTGGCAAAAGATACATTAGAAAGGTGGGGGGGGGCGGCATGCCACACATTATATGGTGGCCATTGCGAAAAAGTTAGATTACACCCTAAGGGCAATGGGAAGTCACTGGAGAGTTTTAAGTGGTAATGAAATTATCTGATTTTGTCTGAAGCATGCCTATGGCTACTCTGGAAAATAGAAAGCAGAGGTGGGAGTAAAAACTGAGAGATCGGTTCTGAAACTTCTCAGGAAAGCACTTGTGGTGATTTAGACTAAAGTATATTTGGAAAATTGGATGGATCTAGGTTGATCTAGGATACATTTCAGAGGCAAAATCAATAGAATTTACTGATGGATTGGTGTGGGTCATGAGTAAAAGAAAGGGATAAAGGATGGTTGTTGGTTAGAATTCTAGTAACTGAGTGGATGTTGGTATTTACTGTGAGGGACAAGACTGCTGGAGACTATAGGGTGAGTCAGATGTGTGTATCAGCTGTGATGAGTCAGATGTGTGTATCAGCTGTGATGAGTCAGATGTGTGTATCAGCTGTGATGATTTCTAGTTTAGCCATGCTAGGCTGAAGTGTTTCTTAGCTATGTGAGTACAAATGTTAAGTAGGGAGTTGGATGTAGTAATCAGTAGTTCAGTGGAGAAATTAGGTCTGGAGATACATGTTGGGAATCACTACCATAGAGATAGTATCTAAAGCATGGGAATTGGAGTGTGTGTCAGTAGCAGAGTGTGAGGCTTAGGTGGGAGTCTAAGGAATCCCAATATTAAGAGTGAGAACTGAAGGCAAATTACAAACAAGTTCTGAGGGGCTTAGCTAGAGAGGGGGATTCAATTCAATCTTTACCAAGTACCTACTTAACAGTACATTCTGCACTAGGTGCCTCAATAAACAAAATTGACTTATGCCCCATGTGGCTTATGGTTTCAACAAAATTATATTTCTTTTTCCAGCAGTTCTGAATTCACAATAACATTCCAGTGGCACTTTGATGATTCCTCAATTTCAACCAGTTCTTTATTATTCCAGTACTAAGCATTTCTTAAAACTACCACTCTCCTTCATTTCTTCCCAATTCCTTTCAAAAGCTAAAACCCACAGATTAATTCAATAGGAAAAAAAAATGACATCATGATATTGTTTTTTTCATTGCATTACACATTTCAGGAAAAGGAGATATAATAAATTCACAATGAAACTGTGGTCTAATATTGTTATATTTATTTTCTTTGTGTTTTTTTGTTTGTTTGTTTCTTTGTTTTGCAGGTTATAACTAAGCAACATGGAAATCACAATGGGTTCTTCAGGAAGAATGATTGCAGTGGTGGACTCAGATTGCTTAAGTGTTACCAACCACCACAGAAACTGCAGGCAAAGCAACAATGCATCTAACACCAGTAGAATAAACACTGTAAAAATAAAAATAAATCATTAAAATCTCTTTAATCCTAAAGGAAATATGTAGATAGACAGAACTTGAAACAAATTTCACAGGCAGCTTCTTGCTCTAGGGCATGGTTTAGCCTGAGTAAATCTGCTTCAGTTTCAATTAATAAAATTGTAAATTCAGGACCTGTGTTGTAGCAAAGTTATACTTTGGGTTTGTGCAATGTTAAGCTATTGTTTGTTATGGCAAAATGCAGCTGGAAAAAAACATACTCTCTGGAAGACTTGAACATGGTCGAGTCAAAAGAATTTTTGAACCTGTGACTCTGGGGAGACAGTTGCTTAACAATATGCATTTTTCTCCCATATTCACCATTGTCTCCACCTATTTTTTTTTCCAATACTGAAATCCTTTTTACATACCCTTTGAAAACTGTGCTGATGTTTGTCTTTTGGCTTTTCTCTTTCTTGAGATTATTTTTAATTTGCTAACACATTGCAAACACTACAGCTTTGAGTATTTTCTGCACATTTAATCTGTTTGTCATTAAAAAAAGTAGTGAATTTGCTATTTAATTATGCTATGTTTTCCCTTGTGCATTAAAAATGTATTCTTTGGATAACTTATGTTTGGAATGTGAAGTGCTAATGTAAAATCTAACATTGTAGTCTATTTAGAGGAGTAAAATATATCAAGAAGATTGAATAGTTAAAATAGGATTTCAAGGAGAATTTTCACATACCTAAGGAAATATATGTTTTTGAAGCATATTAAAAATATTCTCTAAACATTGCAATTACAAAGAAAGGACCAGTCACTGCCATTGCTTTGATTTGGGGATAGGGACAGCCAAATTCAGCCCTCTCATTGTGTCTTACTCTTAAGTAGAAGGCTTAGAACATTAAAGTAAACACTAAGCTATGGGTTCCATTTGATAAAGTAAATAAACTGATGAATAGAGGAGATGGGAGAAGAAAGCTATATGGTTAAAAAATATGAACATTAAGCAATATTAAGAAAAACGATTCTATATGACAAGAAAATCTATAACATATAAATTAATATTTCTCAAATGTATACATCCCTAGTGTCCTACATTCCTGGCTTTGTCCATGGGTCTATTTCTTCAGTTTCCTCTCATTAGAACTACAGAATCTACCTGCTTGGTGGGAATTAAGGAAATGTCACTAACATGTAAAAATTTCCAGCTGGAATCTCTGTCTACTCATCTTATCTATTCCCTTAGTATGTGGCCCACAGTTAATATGTACTGACCTCTAACTGCAAACTCTATCTTCTTTAACTCTGATTTCCTTGATTTCTACTCAAGGGCAAATGTGTCAGTATGTAGGGCAATGTTTCCCATACAGTTTGGCATATCCTCTGTTCTACTGTGAATAAACCCAACTTTCTACAAAGTTCTACCTTTTCACTAAAATCAAAACTTCTACTTGCATTATTCACTTATTTTTTTCAATGGAGGTTTCCCTCCACACACACACCTTCTCCACAATTCCAAAATAGTAGAAGTAGAAGAAGAATTTGATATACTAGAGTTTTTAATACCACGCCCAGAAATAAGGAGATTAAAGCAAGTCTGTGAGAGAACGAAGCTAGTAGCAGAATTTAAAGAGAATGTTTTGGTATAAGAGAGACTTTGCTAAAGCTAGGGTACTTAAGGAAGGTACCCTTGGGGACAGGAGAAGATTAAGGTACAAATTTCTGGGGGAGATAAGAAGAGATAGGGTTGAGGAACAGTGACCTTTAAAAAAATACCTGATATAAGCTCTTTTCTCTCCACTTAAAATGTCGCTATTACATTTCATTTATTCTTGTGGAGAAAGTCTTAAGCCAATTTGATGATTAACAAATACAGGATTGCAAATTCTCAATTAATGTGCCTTGATTTAGGATTTTTTAATGATTGACTATATCTTTTCCTGATAACTCTTTTTTTTAATACCAAAGTAAAGGTATTTTTCTGTTTCTTTCCCACTGTAGTGCTAAAAACTTGATCCCTGGAGCTAGAAATGTTAGATTTGAATTAAGACTTGGCCACTAACTGCATAATCTTGAGAAAATTACATAACTTCTCTGGACCTCAGTTCTCTCATCTGTAAATGGGAATAATGGCACTTATTTCAGAAAATACTGCTTTTGCAAGGATTGGATAAACTTAGCATAGAGTTGGCTTGTGAACATCATAATAAACTAAGAACCATGCTGTTCTTCAGCCACTCCTCCTTGTCCTTCTCTTCCTTCTTCCAGTCCTCATGTCTAACATTTTCTTATATCCTTTGTTTCTTTTTTTACACCCCCTTGTTTCTCCCCAGACAAGAAACAAGAATTGTCCAAGATCTTGGATAATCTGACAGTCATTTCTTTAACATTTTTATCCATTACCATGGTTTCAACTATTTACAAAGACAAGACATCTTATTACATATAACTCTCACCAAAACTTCTTTCCTAATCTTAATTTTCATCTTTCGGGGGGACTTCTCCATTCAGACATTCCACTGACACTTCGAAGTCAGTTAGTCATAAGTCAGTATTCTTACCCTATAAGCAGGCTTTCTCCTGGTTTTCCCTACTTTTGTTACTTCTGTCACCTTCCAACTTAAAATGGCAAAGTCAACCTTCTCTTCCTCTTTTTGGTACCCACATAGAAGAAAGAAAAGTTTCATGTTCTTGTTTAATTTTTATTATCTCTTCTTTTCATTTTCACCACTATGATGTTAGTTTACGACATCATTACTTGACTTCAAAGACCATAGACTGTCTGTTTCTGAAATTTACATAAATGAGTCTTATACTGTCTGATTTGGTGCCTGGCTTTTTCTGCTCTAAGTTTGTGAGTATCAACCATGATAATATATATACATTTATTTTCATTGCTGTGTAGGATTCCAGTATGCAAATATACAAAGACTTATTCATCCATTCTACTGTTGATATTTAGGTTGCTTCTACTTTAGAATGATTATGAATAATGGTTCTATAAACACATTTGTACATGTTTTGTGATGATAAACAGATCTGTTGGATACACACTCACACACACACACAAAGAAGGAAGAAACATCAAATACACAGAAAAGACATCTTTATTGAAATATGGGTGTTTACCTCTGGGTGATAGAATATAAGAAATTTTTTGCCTTATCCTAAGTTTTCTACAGCAAAAACAAAATCTGAAAATTGGCATACCATAGTTATTTGGAATATGACTTCAGGTGTCAAAATGCCTGATTCAAATTCTAGTACCACTACTTCTTCCCTCTTATTTTATTTACATTTTACTAATTTAATCAATTATTTTTTTATTTTAAGTTACTTAACCTTGCTGAAGCTCAATTTCTTCATTTGTTCTTCTGTTAAATTGCGGAATCATTATATCTCTTTCATAGAACTGTTGCAAGGAATAAATTCCCTATCATATGTAAACTCAGTCTAGTTCATACAAAAACTAATTACTCAGTAAGTTTTTCTTGGAATTGTGTTGTTATATTTATGATAAGAAAACACTGTTTCCTCTTCTATAATTTTGTATTGCAAATTTGGGTTAGATATACAGAATAATTTACAGTGTAGTAATTTAAAGTAAAAAAAATACTGGAGAAATCAGAAGGATGTTTAATTTTTGTTGACATAGCACAGAGTAGCAAACTATCTGTAGGTTGAGTTACTTAGAGGTGGGGCTGTAAATCTTTGAACCAAAACCACTAGAGTAACAATGGCAGCAGAGAGAAGAAAAATGTGGAGAATTTACTGTATAAGTGTACTGATTGAATCATTACCAATGCTTCTTATGTTTCTGTTTTTTCTTATTTAACATTCATAAGAATATGGTTATATGTGCAAATTGAGTATCTCTTTCTTAAAACTTTGGATCAGCTGAGGACTACACTCAACTGAACCAGCCAAATCTAAAACAAATAAGATACTATGTATAAAGAGGCATTTAGGAAAGTTGCCAAGTATGATAAGCAATTTCTTCCAACCATATAGCTCATCTATGATTCTGAAATGTATGCGTTGCCTTTACAAATATGTTCTTCTTGAGATTCATACCTGCATTGCACATTTGCTCAGGGTCCTAGAACATTATAATAAAATGAAAACTTAACATCACACTCAATTTGGGGATTCATTTCAATTAAGAATAGAAAGCAAAAGAAGGGTTCCTGCATGGGCACAGTTGGTTAGCATCTGACTCTTGGTTTCATCTCAGGTACTGTTCTCAAGGTTATGAGATCAAGCCCTGTGTCGGCTATGTGCTCATCAAGGAGTCTGCTTGAGGTTCTCTTTCCTTCTCCCTCTGACTCTCCCGCTTGTGTGCGCTCTGTCTCTCTCTCTAAAATAAATAAATAAATCTTTAAAAGAAAACAAAAGAATAATTTCCCTCCAGTTTTACTTACTTCTTAGTAAATGCTGTATTAAAATGTAAAAAGAAAAATATTAAGAGATTATATTAAGGAAAGAACAGAGATCTCTGGTTTTAGAAGGACCTAGTTTGAAAATCAACACCATTGTTTACTAATCTTTACTTTAAGTTAGTTTTTCTTATCTGTAGAAAGGTGATTGTGAGAATTAAATATGAACATGAAACACCCTCACACTGCCTGACACAAAATAGGTCATCAGTGATATATTTCTGTCCCTTGTCACTCTAGTATTAAAGTGTTTCCTTCGATGTAACAAAAATTTCCCAATTTTGTTATTTGTTGGACTCAGTACTACTGAGACTTTTTTGATATTACTCAATATATATCAAAATTATTAGGGCCTTTTAAATCAATATCTATGAAGAAAGTAGGAGACTACAAATTGTTTGACCAAAACTTAGACACAGTTGTTACAACTCTTCTGAAATTCATCTTTACTCCATTACAATATTCCTACATGACAAGGATAGATGTGCGTTATTTTCATATTGCTTTCTTATTTTAATACAGAGATGAATATATATACACAGAACTTATTATATTATTCCCTCAGTATTTTTATAAAGTTAAGATTATTCCACCTATAATAGTATTTTATGTACTGGTCCATTTCTGCCATAGATATAATCATAGATAATAATACCCAATAGCAGTTTTTAACTGATATTTCATCCTTGAACTTATCTTTAGGTTTTGTTTTGTTTTGTTTTGTTTTGTTTTGTTTAATGCATCTGAATGTTTTAGAATACCTTTTTTTATAATTTTTATTTTGTTATATTAGTCACCATACAGTACATCCCCAGTTTTAGATGCAATGTTCCACTATTCATTATTTGCGTATAACACCCAGTGCACCATGCAATATGTGCCCTCCTTAATACCCATCACCGTCCTATCCCAATCCCCCACCTCCCTCCCCTCTGAAGCCCTCAGTTTGTTTCCCAGAGTCCATAGTCTCTCATGGTTCATTCCCCCTTCTCTTCCCCCCCCTTCATTCTTCCCTTCCTTCTCCTACCGATCTTCCTATTTCTTATGTTCCATAAATGAGTGAAACCATATGATAATTGTTTTTCTCTGCTTGACTTATTTCACTTAGTATACTTTGAGCTTCCTCAAAGCTGAAACTATATGCTTGGGCCACTACCATCAATATGGTCCACTAAGCTGATATGGAAAGCCTTTTTCAGTTCAAATATGCAGCAATGTTGAAGTATCATTTTCTAGAAGCCAGAAAAAATCACATTAAACTAATTCAAGACCAATAACATATCTTGTGAGTTAGAAGCAAATTCTGAAAAGACCGGAAAGTAGACTGTACAACTAGCTGATAGTATATAAAACGTCCATGAAAAAGGCCTTCCACTGAAAATGAGATCACAAAATGAAAACTACAAACCACAGGAGTAAACGAACCCAGAATAAGGAAGAATAAGCAGATGCAGGAAGTAGAAAAATCAACATTCCAAGAAATAATAATAATAAAAAAACCCCCAAGGAATAATTATTATTTCAAATCCTAATAGAATCCCAGGGAAGCAGTTGATTTTCAAGTTTACTGGACAACTGACTCCAAAGATTTTATTCCGTTATATAAACTCATATTTCGTTAAAACAAAAACAAAAAAATACAGAAAACCCCACAAATTCTGTTTTCAATATTTTATATTTGGTATACACAATGCAGTTGAAATAAAGAGGAAAACCTTTTGCCTAATACTTGTTCCAAAGCAAAGATTTTATGTAAAAGTATGGAATGATTGAAACATAATGTCTTGACCCCACTGACCACCATCTACTTGCAAGAGAAAATATGAATATTAAAAAAAAAACTCTTTAAAAAGTATGTTGTTGAAAATTTTTGTGAAGTAATATACCACAGTGAAAATTACAGAAAGGTTCACTAAGCAGCCTTATGCAAAGTCAGTCCTTGCTTAATGTCTTTAAAGACAACATCCATTGTTTAGGTAAATGAAGTGGACTTCTAGAGCGGAGGTTACTGGCACAAATCAATATGCATTCTGTCCATACGGTATTTCAGTAATGGGTGCTTGGAATTCAGTATGCACCTTTGCTATAAATCCCAGGCAGAAGTTATATTAAAAGAAAGTTCTGTGATTTGAACCCAGAAATCAATGCAAATGTACACCAAAAATAAGACACTTTTAGACATATATGTCAAAAGAAAAATTGTTTATGTCATTGCCATTCATAATTCTTTTTTTTTTGTTTCCTATGTCCAATTTAAATTGGATTTTTTCCATGTCTCTCTTTCCTTGCACAGAAAGCTTTTAAGTACACAAGCATTCCATGCTGGGAAGAAGTCCATACATGTGATCCTTATTAAAAATATAAAGTCAAAAAATCCAGAATAGCCAGAATCTGAGTAAGAAAGCCTTCAACTTGTTAGAGAGCGTAGGGGAAGAAAACTATTCCTTTTTTCCGTTTAGGTTCTTTGGCTGGACTGATAATTAAAGGGACAAAGGCAGATTAACAGGGAAAAACAAATTTAATTTTTTAAGTATGGAGACCCAAAAATATGAACCCCCAAGAAGTGACCAAAGGAAGCAGCTTTTATACCCTTTAGACAAAGAAACAATTCGTGAATAATTGACAAAATAAAGAAGCTTGGGCTTGTGGTAACAAATTAATGAGGAAATGTATAATCTTCTTGCCCCTGAATTCCCTTTCTCCAGAAACAAGGACATCATCTACCCTGCAGGTGCAGGGAGGGTACTCTTCCCATGGGGAACTTATTTCCTGCTTTTGGGGGAACAGAGGAAGGTCAGAGTGACCTTCTTTCACTGACTGTTTCTTAGGGAACTTTAATGCAAAATAATATGTCAGAGTGGTATATTTTGGAAGGCCTTCCCTGAATCCCATCAAGAGGTATTTGGGGATCAGGAGGGGGATACTTTTAGGAAAAAAGGATAGGCTTTTGTGATGAGATCAAATAAATGCAGAGTCACATGCACACACGCACAGTCATTCACACACAATCTTTCCAACTGGAGTTCAGATAAGAAATAGCTAATTCTGGGGGAGGCGATGCTGAAAAATGTTTCCTGATACAAATGGGGCTTTAGTAGGATCATGAAGGAAGGATAACATTTTGAGAGATACCAAGAAAATTGGAAAGGCACTTTATGTATGGAGATTACTGTGGGTACAGAAATAATCTGAGGAAATAAAATGCATCCTTAAACTCAACTAGTTTGCACAACAAACAGGAGGTAAAAACAGGAAAAAAATATTTCCCCCTCTCCCCCTGTTCTGTCTTCCTTCCCTCCCTCTTTCCTTCCTTCTACAAATTAATTATTAAACCCCATCATGTACAAGGCTCTAAGTATACAGCTATGAAAAAGGCCTTGCTTTTACCCTCAAAGAGCACATGGTCTGACAGTACAAACAGATACGTAAACCATTTATTAGAGTAACATGCGACAAACTCACTTTGTGCTGTGGCATGGGGACAAATCGGTCTGGCCATAGGTGCAGATACAGATTAGGGAAGGTAGGATTAAGTTAGGATGAGACCGGGTAAGCAAGGAACGGACAGGTAGAAGAGTTCAGAAATGACAGGGTAGGAGGAAAGCAGAGAGCTTTAGGGATTATTAAGTGGGAAAAGGTACCATAAAACAACTGACTGTGGTCACATACACATACAGGTACGCTAGGCTTGAATAATTACCATTCTTTTACTGCTAGCTATTAGAGCTAGCATTGCCTCACCCCATGGACTCGCACCTGCTAACACGTCCATGTGCATTCACAGAACAAACATATGCAGCAGAGTTCTATAACCGCAGTCATGCTACAAGCAGAAGCTGCCGTCGTGAACTGACTGAATAATGTTCAGTGACCTAAATGGGGGCTTAGAATAAATGTAGGCATGTGCATGCCTTAATCAAATAAAAAGTAGACCAAATACATGTGTTTACTTTTTTTTCATCAAAGCTGAGCAAGCTCTTTGTGTGTGTGTGTGTGTGTGTGTGTGTGTGTGTGTGTGTGTGCATGGCTATAAAAATAAATATACCATTAACCTGAAAAAGAAATTAACCATAAAGTGAGTTTCTATCAAAATAGACATGAAATGGATTAAAACTTTAACTCCAGACCGGGACATATTTTGTGTTCCTTTTCAATTGCCGATAATGTATTAGGATACACAGTAAAACCCCTGAGGACATGTGACATTGCCTGTCCTTTTCATGATAATCAGGGCAGGGGCAAGAACAAAGACTTTTGTCTCAGAATTGTGCCTTCTAAGATTAACACTCAAATACAAAATAATTTCTAAGTTAGCAAACATATGTTAATTCCTTCAGAATTGTGAACAATTTCTGTGGGTTTGTATAGAAATAATTCCCATGAATGTCATCATCAATATCTAGAACTATGCAAACGAAAGCTGCCAAATTACACTTTTTCTCTAAAGTGTAGTAGGACATTGTACAATGCCACTCACTACACAGGCATCACTGAGATCATTAAAGCTGAAGTAGAAATAGCCTTTTGCTAACGTTTCTAAAATGAGAGCTAAATCATCTTACGTTGCCAAGTTGAAAGAGGGTATTTGCCTTCTGATGCCTGAGGAAAGGAGTTAGGCAGGCAACTTCCATTACCATCAGAGTGGCAAATGGTGAGCATGCCTGCGTGTGAGACTGACAATGTTGCGTTTAATATTTTAAATTAAGAGAGAATTCACAACATACAGATATTCAACACTATGCAGAAAAAAGATCGCTAGGGAATTACATGCAAGATTTTGGAAAGATTCTCTAGGGAAGGAAGTAAAAAATTAAATTTACAATTAGCTGATGGCCCCACAGGGAAAAGGGACAAGTGGAATTACTTAAAACAAAACTGTCATTCTACAGGTGAAGAAACTGAGGCCAGAATACGGTATGCGAACTCTAACAGGGCCACAGAGTGAATGCAGTCTTCTTTCTGCTATTCCTGCCTGTCCCAACAAGCACAGATACAGAGAAGGGGGATTATACAGCCAAACTTCAAATATAACTTAATTTTATCCCCAAATCATGCAGATACTACCTTTTTCTTTGCTAGAATCACCTAGAATCAATTTCTGTTTTACAGATAGAAGTCTGACCAACTTTCGTATCATAATACTTACACATTATTTCATAGTTTAACTAATTCATTTTTTTCAAATTTGATATTTGTGGCTTTGCAGCAAGGGACAAGTATTATGTCACACCACCCAACACATCAAACAGCTGGGCCTTTTGTAGTCACTGCTTTATTTGCTCCGTCTGTGGCTTCCTGTCACTTTTTATTTCTAAGACCCTAGCCCCTGTGTCCGTGTTCCCAGCATCCAACCATCAGGGGTCTGAGCAAAGACACACACTCTTCTCCTTGATGCAGTTATTACCATATACACCTAATCTCTTCTTTAGTCACCCACCTTTCTGCATTCCCCAAGTCATGGGTCCCAATCACCTGTCACAGTAAGAAGATGGCTTAGTGCCTCTCACTTTACCCAAATCTAACATCAACCCTCAAATTAATCTTCACCCACACCCATCATCGCCCTCTTAAATATATTTTTTTTTCTACATTTGCTGCTCTCAGACAACCTCACCTACTTCTCTGCTCTTATGTGCCCTCCCCCAAACAGTACCCATCTTCTGCCACACACCTTTTTATTTTATTTTATTTATTTATTTGAGAGAGAGAGAAATAGCAAGAGAGAGAGCACAAGTGGGGAGGCGAGGGAGAAGCAGGCTCCCCAGAAGCAGGCAACCCGACATGGGGCTTCATCCCAGAACCCTGGGATTATGAAGTGAGCCGAAGGCAGATGCTTAACCAACTGAGCCACCCAGGCACCCTGCCACATACCTTTTGACAATAAAATAATCTAATAAATAAATGGCCTCTGATGGACAAAAGTGTTAACAATCTCTGAGTCCACTTTTGCATTCTCCCAAAGCCTTCTGAACATAATGCCTTCAAACAGAGGAATGGACCAAATTAAGTATCCTTCAGAAGGATAGTATGTTTCAGAAAGGGAAAGATCAGTTGTGGGGTACAGTTTTGACAGTGGGGCTTAGCAATGCACCTCAAATGATACCAGAAGGCACTATATACTCCATCTTGACAGTGGTGGTAACTCCGTGGGGCCATTTGTGATGAGAAAGGTCACTTTGAGCAAGCAAGTTATAAAATGTCTTGAAGCATTTAATCTTAACTCTCATTTCCCTACTTAGTTGGTTACTAATTAAAAAAAAAAAGAAATTACTCACATAAGTGAAATAGAATCTTATTATAATGGACTATGCTGTCAGAATTTTAGTTATGACAAGACTATCTGAAAGTAAAAAGAAGAGAAAAACAAACAAAAAAACCCAAAGCAGAATTAGAAATTATCTCAGTTATAAATTCTCTGTTCAGATATAAGCCAGAATAGTCATATGTCATATTTACTTTTCAACTGAAATTTAGTTGCAATCTTGGCTCTGTTTTTTGTTTTTGTTTTGTTTTGTTTTGTTTTGTTTTTCACTTTGTGACCTTGGTCAATGTTTTTTCAATTTCTTTAAGCTTTGATTTCTTTATTAGTAAAATGGGGGGAAGAGGGGGTAGCAGGCATCTGCCTTTAGAATTGTTATGAGGGTTAAATTAGATAACATTTCTGAAGTAGTTAAGCACACTGTCTGGCACACGATGGCCACTTAATAAATGAGAGTTTTTATTACATTTTAGTTATGAGTTTGTCCTTTAAAAGTAATAATATAATCACTAATAGCAATGTGATTTTGGACTGCAAAAGATGAATCCACATTTATAAAACTGAAATGGAAAATTTTCAGGGAAAGAATAGAATTTTTCCTTACAACACTCTTTCCCCTTCCTTTAGAAATAGGTATTGCATAGCTCTATTGAGAATTCACCTCCTGTTATTTAAAACAATGTTTGATTGGATTTAAACTATCATTGGACATCTTCTCAAAGGACAATCCAAACTCCTCAATTATCTTTTTCACATACATCTCAAAAGGTATTTTGGGTACCTGAAAGGCCATAATTCTTTTTCCCTAAAGTTTTGAATTCCATCTGATGAAGTTATTATGCTTTGTGGAGCAGTACCATGTCACAGAAACAATAGCTTACATTAACCTCTTATTGCCTTCAGTCAGGTTCTTTCTTTTCCTTCATAAAAGTTAATTTAATGCTTTTGAAAGAAGCAAAATTGGCAGGGATAGAGAATTAAGGTCTACATCACAAAATAGGTACTGACTAGAATAAGTCACAATATTCTTGAAATTGTCGGCGATTTCAGAATCTCAACTACATTTAGAAAGAACTGCCTTAAGGAAGTGGTGGTAATTGAGTCTCCCTGGTCCATTCAGCTCCTGGACACATCCTAGGGATGATAATTAAATCTATTCAACCTGGTGAGTGTTGGTTTTCAATTAAAAAAAAAAATCACTGTCATCCTCTCCAGGATACATCGTGCTGCTGAGATTGGAACCACTGGGTGAAACGACATAGAGGAAAGGGTTTTGTCAGGACATTTACCCTCAAAAGTTTCAAAATGTGTAACTCCAGTCTAAAATCATTCTTTATTAAAAAAAAAAAACAAGTATTTATTAGGTAGCTACCATCTGCCATTTTTCCCCTCTCTGGGCACAGGGGATAAGACAGGGATAATTCCTAGAGGTATGAAACACACATATGGACCCATGACTGGCCTCAGGGTTATATGACGTGTGGGGTTTAAGGCTCCGTTTAAGTTGGTTTCCTTCCTGAAATTCTGAGTAATTTTTTTTTTCTGAACAAGAGATTACATTTTTATTTTCATTCACTGGACTCTGCTAATTATGTAGCCAGTCTTGCTCTGATACTACTAAGTAGTATAAAGGAAATAAAACAAGGTAATAAGACAGAGAAAGAGAAGGGTCATGAGTCACAAAACTACTTAAGAAAGGAGTAAAAAAAAAAAAACCTTTCTGATGAGGAAATGCATGAGCCATGAATTACAGCATTTACTAAATTAGTGGATTTCATACACTGACAGGAGACTAAATTTATTTATTCAAATTCAACAAATACTGATTTAACACCTTTGCTGTGCAAGAAGCCACCAGATTACTCTTCAAGGAATAGCAGGACACAGTTCTTGTCCCCAGTATATGTGAAGTAGAAAAATAAAGTACACAGGTAGCTCTCCATATGCTTTTCAAGAAAGACATTCAGAGACATGAGGATTCCAGAAGTGGAAGATAGCAACAGAACATTTGGGACAATACGAGAAGACCTGGAAAGCAGGGGACCTAGGATATCTCTCTGCCACAGTTTGGTAGGGTGGGGTGGGATAGGGAGACCATCCAGGCAGGGGACATGGCATAATTGAAGTCTCAGAAGACAAGCAGATTGCCTATGAGGGTAACAGTGAATAATATTTAAGTGTAGCTACTATATAGGATGGATGTAGGAAAACATTAAAACAAAAACAAACAAACAAACAAACAAAAACCACATTTGAGTGCATTCTTACCTCCTTTTTTCTTCTTTTCACTTTCACCAAAAACATTGCTAAATCTTATTGATTCTGTCTTCTAAATATCTCAAGTGCACTGCTCTACCTTATTTGGGGCTGTGATCATCTCATCTCTAGTTACTGGTTTCTCTGTCTCCAATTAGGCCTTTTCTCCAGAACAGTTCTTTCTGCAATTAGAGGACACTTTCTAAAATGAAAATCTGATCATGTCGCTGTTGGGATTGGAATATTTCCATGTAATACTGTGAGTGGATAAGTCTTGATTCTAAAATCAGGCTTAATGGGATTTGTGTCTTAGCTGTACCACTACCCACTGTGCTATGCTTTTTGTTTTTTCTTAAGTAAGCTCTATGCTCAATGTGGGGTTTGAACTCATGACCCTGTGTTCAAGAGCTGCATGTTCTACTGACTGAGCCAGCCAGGGGCCCCTGAGCTATGCCATGTTAATAAGCTTCTTAGCCTGTCTGGTCCTCAATTTCCTCATAGGGTGGCTATGGTAATTCAATAAAATAATGTATATGAAGCAATAACACTGGTTAACATGGAGAGCACTCAGTAAATGTTAACTGTTGTCAGGATATAGTCAGATTCCTTGGTGTGGGATCAAAACACTAAGTGGGCCTCTAGCTTTCTCACCAGTGTCATTCCCTGGCTGATTCTTTATTTTCAAAACATTCAGCTGCATGACATGCTGCCCCTCTCATCCAGGACAGTAACGTGCTCTGCTTTCTCCCAGGAATGCTTCTCTTTCATTACCTATCTGCCTCATTCCTTCATCTATAGCTGTTATTCCCATTTGCTAAGCATGAAAACTCAGTCTCTGATTGTTCCAATGACTTCTTCAAAGTCATGCTGTGAGTAGCAGAATACAGCCCTTAAACACATTTCTATTGGTTCAAATCCTGGGCTCATTCCCCTGTACTTACTATCTCACAAATGTCAGATAGTCTCTGGGGGAAAAATTCATTTTTTTTCTCAGTACAACTATTCTCAAAATATGCACTTTGCCTTCTGCCCTTACCATTTCTGTCTTCTTCTCTTGATTGAAAATTAATATTGGTTTCCACTGACAGCTTATTTATGTCAACTAAAATCAGAAAGCAAACAAATAAATGCATGAACAAAAGCCTGACATACCAACTCCACCAAAGAATAATGTTCAGTCTTTGGGTTAATGGGCTACTATCCCAATCTTTGGAGGAATCTTGAGGCAGTCATTTTCAAGTATCAACTATAAACTTGGTGCTATAGAAGTGGCACTGTCATTTTTAAGGCATTTAGGTAAAGCAGTCACAGTATAAATTTAAAAGAGATGTTAATCTGCTTGGTGAAATGAAAGTTTTAATCTTAAAGTCTGGCTAATGTAAATTCAGATTGTTATAGATTCATTCCATAAACATCAATAATTTTTCATTATGTTAAAATCAATCCCAGTTTCACATTCAAACAACAGATTCAAGTAAATACCTTAGAGGATATACCACAAATGTTCTTATGTTGGATCTCTGCAAAAAATAGCTGCATGTTCTTATGAGCAAGGGAAAATTTAGCTTTGATACCTCCATTCCTAGAAAAAAATCCAGTTCATACTTCCTAGAAAAATCCAACCATACTTTCTAATTAACCGTAACAAGTGATTTACACTTACAGACTCACAAGAAAGAAAGAAAGAAAGAAAGAAAGAAAGAAAGAAAGAAAAAAAAGAAAGAAAGAATCGCGAAGGAAAGTTGGATTAAAAAATTATACCACCAAACTTCATTAGCAACACATGAAACTATCTGGAAGTGGTACAAATTTATGGTGCTATGTGATATGCTTCTTGATCTTAAACAGAGTTGAGGTGTGCCTGAGTGGCTCAGTCAGTTAAGCATCTGACTTAGGCTCAGGTCCTGATCTCAGAGTCCTGGGATAGAGCCCCGCATAGGGCTGTGTGCTCAGTGGAGAGTCTGCTTGAGACTCTCCCCCCCTTACCTGCCCCGCACTTGACTCATGCTTGCTCTCTCTCTCTCTTGCTCTCGCTCTCTCTCTCTCAAATAAATAAATAAAATCTTAAAGAAAAAACAGTTGAATTGAGGAGTTCATTTAACTTCTACACAACTCAAGTTTTCTCATTTATAAAATGAGAACAACAGTGTCAACCTTGCCCATGCTTCAGAATTTGTGTGCAGATTAAATGAGATAGCCAGTATGAAAGCTCTTTGAAAGTATATATACAAATCAAATATAATGTGACATCATTTCATATTGGGCAAGAAACATAAACCCTTCAACTCTCTTTCAATTGGTAGAAAAAAATCACTTGGGTCCTCTCTCTCAGATTGTCACTTGAATTTTTTGCTCACCTGGAATGTTCTTTTTTCTCCTCTCCTCCAAAATTCTAAAAATTCATTTCATCAATGAAATGTTTCCTAAGATCTATAGCCCTTATTTCTCTCATCTAAAAACCCTTACCTCAAATTTGTATAAGAGAATCTTTGCAAGTTCATCCCATGAATGTTAGTCTTGCTACCTGTATCCAGTTGGCCAATCTTTTAAGACAGAACAACTCTCACGTCGCCTCCAGGTGCCTGGCACTGTTTTGAGCACAAAGGACACACTCAATACTGCATTGCCGAATGGAGTCATTCACTCCTTAGGAAGGGTGACTGCATTTTCTGTTTAGCCATCTTGATGGTTATTCACAGGATATAATTTATTCTGTCTACAATGAATCTAGCCTAGAAGTAGGCATATGGAGATTAACTGATACAGGACAAAACAGGCAGATTCTGCTGGTTGTATAATTGTTCAAGTTTCCCTTGGATTTTTCATTTTTAACAGTGAGAGCATTTATCTAAAGATCAATCCTCAACAGGAGATATTCATAAATATAAGGACCTTGGCATTAGACTGACCTAGGTTAATATCTGACATTTTCTACTTATAAGCCATGCAATTATTGAAAGTTACCTTGATTTTCTTATCTGTGAAATAGGGATGCTATTACAAATAATGCATTTGTACTATTGGCTATAAGTGTTATTAATGTCTGTATCAGAGGGTACTTCAGCAACTCATTCATTTATTCATTTGCTGGGAATACAGAGATGGATTAAAGAAACCCTTATTGGGGCGCCTGGGTGGCACAGATGGTTAAGCATCTGCCTTTGGCTCAGGTCATGATGCCAAGGTCCTGGGATCGAGCCCCACATGGGGCTCCCTACTCAGCGGTGAGCCTGCTTCTCCCTCTCCTTCTACTGCTCCCCCTGCTTGTGCTCTTTAGCTCTCTCTGTCAAATAAATAAATAAATAAATAAATAAATAAATAAATAAATAAATAAATAAATAAAATCTTAAAAAAAAGATAGTTCTTACTTTTGAGGACTAAAAGTGCAATCAGGACTATAATCTGATCAGTACTAATGAAGGTATGTTTGACCCAGACTGATGTAGGAATACAGTGGAAGAAATGATTACTTTTCCATGGAACCATCAAAAAGAGGTATGACAGAAGAAGAGTCATTTGATTTGGGACTTACTTGAGGAGCAACATTGTTCTAGTAAGTAGAAAGAATGTGATGGAGAAGAAAAGAAGCTTCCAGGTAAGCAATTGATGAACACTAGGTCTTGGCTTTGTAGAACATTTTGCTTAAAAATCTAATGAGAACAGACAGGTGAAGATACTACAAGAGGACTCTATTATAAAATTGGGTAATCTTAGCTTTATGAATTCTAAAGATAGGTCCTTTGCTACACACACATATTAAATATGTACACACATACATACACAATATATACACACACATACATATATATATGGCCAAATATTGCCTTTATCATTCATCTAACATAATGGCATACACATTGAAAATGAAAACTTAGTCCCATTGTCAAAACAGAGCAATATATTGAGATGATTAGAAACTATAGCATTTAATCAAACTACTCCTTTTTTTTTAAGATTTTATTTATTTATTTGACAGAGACAGAGAGAGAGGGAACACAAGCAGGGGGAGTGGGAGAGAGAGAAGGAGGCTTCTGGCAGAGCAGAGACCAATACAGGGCTCGTTCCCAGAACCCTGGGATCATGACCTGAGCTGAAGGCAGATACTTAACAACTGAGCCACCCAGGTGCCCCAAATCAAACTATTCCTAAACTCTAAAGTAGGAGTAGTAGTTGGTTTTAATCTAAATTATGATCTAGTTGTCTACTCATATTTAATTGATATTCCATAAATTATCTTAATGACTCATCAATACTTATTTTTTGGTACCTTGATAGGTGAAAATAATGCTATCTATTTCAGAAACAAAAATCAAAGTAAAATAAGTCCCATAGAACTTGGAAGGTTCACAAGAAGCCTATAATTCTGCTTAGAAATGAATATATTTAAGAAAAAGACCAATATGTATATTGTTTAAGAACTCTTACAAAAGTAATACACCACCCTTTTTCTCTTCATGGTTTTGGTGGTATTAACAAATATGAAGTCCTATTGATTAGTTATTGGAATTTGCCAAGGATTTTTCATGGATAGACCTACACTGGCACAAATAGTAACTTGTCCCAGATAAGTTCATTTACAGCAAAGAATACTTTGTAAAGATGACTGTAAGGAAAATAAGACAGCTTTCAGAGGTGCTTATATTTGAAAGTCATAAAAGACTTATTGATAAATTTACATTTAAGAAAAAGTGTTCCTTGGGTGGAAAAAGCATTTTGCTTTCCTTTTTTTATCAACAACATGAAGTTATAAATACCACTGAAGGTGATATATCATTAAAATAATCCTGATTGTATGTGATTCAGCAAAGATATAAGGGCTTCACACATAACATATAAATGTTGATGGTAAGGGAAGGTAGTTACTTCTTAAAAAAAAAAAAGACAGAAAACAGATTTTCTTGTAGTAAATCTGACCACAACCAGGTTAAATTTTTCTTTTAAAATATACATAGGTTGGGATGCCTGGGTGGCTCAGTAGGTAAGACTCTGCCTTAGGCTCAGGTCATGATCCCAGGGTCCTGAGATAGAGTCCAGCATCAGGCTCCCTGCTCAGCAGGGAGTCTGTTTGTCTCTCCCCCTCTGCCCTTCCCCCAGCTTGTGCTATCTCACTCACTTTCTCTCTTGCAAATAAATAAATTAAATCTTTTTAAAAAATAAATAAAATATGCACAGGTTAATGACTATAAACCTTATACTACAGATTGTAAATGTATATGCAAAAATCAAAGAGCAGCAAATTTCTCCTCACCCAGTTGAGCCAAAAGTGATCAGCAATTTAATCACTATTATGTCTAATAATATTATAGAAAATAATTGCAATTTCTTATTAGTTACAAACATAATGAAATGTCACTTGATATTTAGCAGACATGACATGTGAACTATTTTCAGTTACAGCACTATTAGCCTTACTTAATGAACAAAAAATATTTAGCAAAGTTTTCTAATTTAAAGCATATTTCTTCATTGTTGAAATTGAGGAATAAAAAATTTCAATTCTGTGGACAACTATCTAGTACTGCCTTCCATGTTTGTTATCATAATAGGCTCTATCACAGTTTTTTAGGATTTATTTATTTATTTTAGAGCAAGAGAGTGTGAAAGAGCATGGGGTGGGGGGGGAGGGGCTGAGAGGAGAGTGGCAGAGAGGGAGGGAGAGGGACAAGCAAGATTATGTGCTGAGTGTGGAGCCCAATGTGGCGTTTGATCCTATGACCCCAAGATTAGGACCTGAGCCAAAATCAAGAGTCTGACAATCAACCAACTGAATCACCCAGGCACTCTGGCTCTATCATATTTTTGTGATGGTTTTTAAAGCAGTACTTCTAGCCCATTGTCATATTTTAAAGTACAGACTCCGAAATTTGGCAACATGCATCAAACATGTTATATTCGTGAATAACTTTGATCTAACAATTGTATTAGGAATGCAAATATGTGCATACACTAATGTTCAGTGCTTGGTTATTTATATTACTGAAACCTGGAAATAACCAAGTATGAACCAATGGGAGACTGAGCATAAAGTATGCAACTCAGCATGCATATAATGACATGCAACATAACCACTAAAATAATGATGCAGTTTAGTATTTATGACATGGGGGGATGCCTATGATGTAATAAGGAAAGAATCAGCATGTCAAATTGTAGTGATTTTATTTATGTATTTACAAATTTGTACATATGAAGTCCTCTTCCATTTATGCGCTTAGGTTGGTGAAATAAGCAATCAATACTTGAAGTGATCTTTTTCTCTCAATGGTTTAATTTTTGTGATCTCTCTTAATGTTATGAATTGCTAAGGCATTACTTCTACCCCTCAGAAATGGTCATATTTAATGGACAATTGTATTTTTTAAGTACACAATTTATGCTGCCTACACAGTTGATGATACTGCCTAGAAATGTCCCATGTATAACCTCCATAGTCATACACAGTGGTGCGGTCTTCATTATGCCTTTACAAAGTAATAAACAAACTTTTCTATAATAAAAACACTTTGATTCTAAAAAAAAAATATCTCTAAATAGTGATTGTCTTTTCCTTGTAAAATTTTTATAACAGTTTTATATAGGAGACAAACAAATACTAAGCATGTGAATAATGTTGAAATAACAATAATAAAACTTTAACTATATAATTATCAATCTTTTCTCTCTTCCCTTCTCTTAGGAATAGAAGAAAGGCTCTAAGACTGGGAAGCCATAAAATATATCTGAACATGAGTAGTTAAAATTTGAATTGCTGAAAATGTCATTGTGTGCCTTACCTGTGATACCACCAATTTCAAATGACACAAAAATGTTTTTTCATTCTTTGTTCTGGGCCAAAGATAATTGGAGCTCAGGAATACAACCCACACCCTCTGGCTCAGCAATACACCACTTGGGATTTAATGTTCTTTTTCATATAGGTTTTTGTCATATAATTTTACAGTGAACATTGAACTGGCTAAAATGTGAAAATGATGCTAACCTAAAGAAAACATTCATAAACACAGTCAGTTGTACTATTATTAAAAGTTTCACTTGGTATTGGAGCTAATAGGATTTGACTCTGGCCACCCAGACATCCTAGAACATTCTTGGCACATGTCAGATCTAGGTCTATGGGAAAGAATGAGAAACTAAAAAGAATGTCAAGGACAGCAGTGTTGAAACAAAATAAACAGTGGAGAATGTGAAAAAATAATGAAGGCTTTTGACAATTAAGAGGAAGCACTTAAATCACCTGTTTGGGAATAACATGTGCAAACATTTATTGAGCATGCTCTCGGTGTTTGCCGTGGCACTGACAGCCTTGTATCCTTTGTTTTTATCAGTATTCAAAAGCGCATGAGCTAAATACACTTATAATCTCCATTTTCCAGGAGAGAAAGTTGAGGCACAAAGCAGTTAAGTAGTTTGTCCCAGGTCACAGAATTAAATTCTCAGTTTTGCATGATTACAGGTTCTTGGTTCTTAACCACTGCACTACTGTGAATAAAGGACTGGGAGATGGCAATCAAAATATGAATTGAACCATTTATATTTCTACCCATGATAGAGTAGCTTATAATAGAAATACTCTACTGTTTAGAACTACTAGAACATCTATATAAAAAATAAGCATACACAGGAAAGCGTCTTTTTAAAAGTACTGAAGAGTTCTGAGTTTGCTAGGACTATAAGGGCTAAGATCTTGGAGAGAAGAGAAGTTCATTGGAGGTAAGAAACACATACCTTAGGACATTTGCTAATTTCTTAAGTAGCTACTGGTTGGAAATAGATACTGCAAACAAAAGAAAGTGGCAGAGCTCTCTACAGTGTCAAACAGGGAGGGAGACAAAAATTAAGGTTTATAATTCAGGAACCAAGATTTTAAAGTGAAAAAAAAAAAGAGGAATTAATGTAGTCTGAGACAGTTTTTCTTTTGAGGTGTGTTTTTTTTTTTAATTTCCAGGTTTTATTTAAATTCTAATTAGTTAACATATATGGCAAAGTTGGATTTAGGTGTAGAATTTAGTGATTCATCACTTACATATCACACCCAGAGCTTATCACAAGTGCTCACAGTAATACCCATTACCCATTTAGCCTATTCCCCAGCAACCTCCCTCCATCAACCCTCAGTTTGTTCTCTATAGCTAAGAGTCTCTTATTGTTTGCTTCTCTCTCTCTCTCTATTTTCCCCTTCCCTATGTTCATCTGTTTGTTTTTTTAGATTCCACATATGAGTGAAATCATATGGGTATTTGTCTTTCTCTGACTGACTTATTTCACTTAACATAATACACTCTGGCTCCATCCACATCATTGCAAATGGCAAGATTACATTCTTTTTGATGGCTGAGTAATATTACATTGTGTGTGTGTGTGTGTGTGTGTGTGTGTGTGTGTCTGACATACACATAGAATTAATGCGATTAAGATATTCAAGATGACAATAAAGAGAATTGCATCAGAGAAATGAAAACTATGAAAAATAATACAATAGAATTCTAAAATATAAAAAATGCAATAACTAAAATTGATAGCTCAACATATAAATTGAATAACAGACTGGACAGGATAGAAGAGGGGACAGGTGACTTCAAAGATAAGTCAGTAAAAAATATCCTGATTTATGTACAAAGGAAAAAATACAGAGGAGAGTGTAAGAGATACATAAGACACAATGAATAGGTCTAGTACACTTGTAATTGGAATCTAGGGTAGTGTCTACTGCTTGCATAACTCAGTTCTCCTCCTCAATACTAATGCAGTCATTCTCCCAGGTGCCGGAAGTGTTGGCAACTCAAACCTCTTAGCTAAATCCTGCTCTAGAAATTTTCCTGGGTTAAAGAGACATATCCTGCCCAGAGACACTCCTGCTCTCTGAAGGCTGCCTACATCTAATGGCTGGCTGATGGAAAGGAATAAATGTCTGGCCTGCATGAAAGGACGTCACAGCTCTAGAACTCCCCACAGAATTGGCAGAAGCCTTTATGCCACTCATCACAACTCTACTCCTCTCTCTGCCCATTCTTACTTTCTTGATGCCCACACAGATGTTGGTTCAGAGGGTACTCCCCAAATCATCTCAGAGTCTGTTTCCTGGGGAACTTGTTCTAAGACAGTTGGAACAAAGAATGTCCAGGAAAGCAACACCAAAGCAATATTTGGCTGTTTAATTACCTACCAACTGGCTGCAAAGAGAAATCCATTACTGGTGGAAGGTAAAATATAGACTAGCCTGCAGCAAGCTGTAGCAGAGGAATTGTTCACTGGCGAACTGGAACGGAATACTACTAGTACAGTAGCTCAGGCTGTTGAGAATTAGAGGAAGTACTAATTATAAAGACAATAGGATCGGAAGTCTCTTGCTAAGTAGCAATAATGCAATGTAGAAAACTTAAAAAATAAAAAAGAACTGAGGATGATTAATCACCAATTAATCAAAGATGAAAGTCAGAGGCCTTTATATGATTATCTATCTGGTCTAAAGGATCTACTGGTGAAGGATTATAATTAAATAGTAAGTTTATCAAGGTCTTTAGATACAAGGTCAATATAAAAATTTGTATTTCTACATACTTGCAAAAAGAAAACACTTGGGAAACAAAATGTGTGTGTATTTTATTAAATATGCGATGACATATACAGTATGTTTTAATGGTAGATTGCCTGCAAAGATGGCCACCAACAATTTCTTTATCCCTGTATGCACTCTGCCTATAAAAAAATTAGACTGTCTTTCCCCTCCACTTGAATCTGAGCTGGATCTGTGACTTGCTTTGACCAACAGAATACAGCAGAAAGTGTCATTATATGACCTCAAATTTAAGCCTTTCAAGGCGTGCACTGTTGCATTTATTCTTGGATGTAATCTACCAAGTACAGATGGTTGTTCTAAACTGCCTCATGATGACAGGTCACATGGAGAGAGTGAGAGGCCGTGGACAGGAGGATCAGTGTGCCCCACAGGACAGCCAGCGTCTAGACCTTAGGGAGGTCATCCCGATCCCAGAAGAACCACTGCAGCTAGCATCGGGAGGAGAGAGAAACTAAATATGCTGGTCCGCTGAAACTCCTGAGCAACAAAATGGCTGCTTTATAAGTCACTACATCTGTGTGAGTGTGTGCATGTGAACACAATGGAGTTCAGAAACTCACCCTCACCAATGTAAAAGCGAATAGAGGTAAGAGTCAACTATGGCATAAATTTAAATTACTAAATTTTGTATTTGGAATTATATTTAACAGTAATGCAGATAAAATTTTTAACAAAGAAAAATTCCTGAAGTATTTCTCCATATAAATTCAATTACGTTTGGTTAGAAGAATCATTATCTTGAACAACAGTAAAACTGGAATTTCTTCACCACTAATTTTAGAAGCACATATAAAAATGTACTGAGTTATTTTTATGTAATACTAGTGGAAACGCAAAACACACAAACACGCCAAAGAAAACTGAAACAGAAAGAGAGATTGAAAAAAAGAAGGAGCAAATGGTATATATCATGTATTGTCTGAACTACTTTAATCATGAAGCTGTGATTATTGAATTAATTTTAAATCAAAAGTAGAGCGTGAATGGGATTGGAAATGTAACAATCTAGCATTAGAGAGAAGGCTTTCAGAGACAGACATTGCCTTACCATTTCTGAGGCAGGTGCATTTCTAATGTATACAGTCAACTGACCACGTGTTTGCCACTTTTCCTTCAAGGTTAAAATGTAGTTCACATTCATAGTTAACATGGTGAGGCAAAGGAGCTAAAAGACAAACTTATGATGTTTTAAAAAATGATTCCCTAAACACTTGGGTGAATGTATTATTATTTGTAGCCCAATATTTCAGTTTGAGAAAGGGAAATATTGATCCTACAAGAAAGGGCATAATTTTGTGATTTACCGAAGAGCTTTTTTATTTACTTTGAAGCTCTCTCCGAGGATCTTTTGTTCTTTTGAATAACGTTGAAAAATAAACCCAACGGTGCAGACCCATGCCTCTGCCTGAGGGGGAAATGCTTTGTTCAAATAAAAATTAGCTAGCATATTTAGGATTTCACAATACTAGGTAATATGTATGGAATTTCTAAAGTATCCTTTAATGAATCATGAAGCCCCTTTAATACCTAAGAAAAGAATAAGCCTTCAAACATTTCAAAGAATCAATTTAATTTGATTTCTTATATTTCCTGTGGCATAACAAAGAAAGGATTACAGCTAACATTGAAGAAAGTGGAGTTTTAGAGGGATCAGGAAATCACTATAAATCCACAGTTTTAGACAATGCTTTGGTTTCAAATATTCACTAAGGGCATCCCTCAGTTTCACAGGCAATTGAAACAGTCACTTGAACATAATCAGAGGAGCATAATGTCTGTTTGTGTGCAAGCAAAGACATGTGCGGGCGTGCGCGCACATGAGGGCGTGCGTGCGTGCGTGCGTGTGTGTGTGTGTGTGTGTGTGTGTGTGTGTGTTGGGTAGGATGGCCAAAAGTTCGGACAAGTTAGAAGAGGAGCATGGGGGAAAAAAAAGAGAAAAATGAAGAAACACCAAGAGAACACACAAAACAAACATGCTTTATCCTTAGAGATACATTACATTGCCAGACATCTTACTGACATGTTTTTTGAAGAACTTAAGATGCCTATATGCCTAAAGCAAGTTTGAATCTCAGCAGGCACAAGCTTATTGAAGCTTATTGAATTGTTGATCCTGGATCAGCAGGAAATCAGTTTTCTTTACAGAACTGAACTGACACAAGTGAAGTTGGATCAGAATTGTGTTGAAGATTTTCAAGGGGTAAAACAGAACCACTTTTCAGAAAACTGGTTTGGTTTAGGATGGCTTTACTAAAAAAGGTTACACATATAGGTTGCTCATTCAAAGAAACTCATGAGGCACCCTTACAAAATTCGCTTGTTTTGTTTGGTTTTACTTAGAAAAGAAAATAAAAGAATCCAAAAAAGTAAGAGATTTACATATTATAAGTAAAAATGTGGTTTTGATTTGGAATTTCCCCCAACCCAAGAGAAATTAACAGTGACAAAGTTTCTTTTTTTATTATCAAACACTGCACCTGTCATATCTCCCTTATTATTCATTAATGTTGAAAGAAAGTAAGAATTGAAAGCATCATATGTGTTCTTCTCTGAGACAAGATTCACAATGATATCATACAAAAAACCCTTCAAACTCATAGATAACTTTCTTCTTGATTACTACTGAATATTTACAATCAGCAAAAGAAAAGTATGCCTTTTTAATTTTAGTAATAAAATCTTCACTGCATTTGAGGCCACAATATCAAGTCCCAAAATGAAAAATTCTTCCTGGAAATTTTAATGTCAAACAGAGCTGAATCTGATGGAGGCCAATTTCCAACATTCTTAACATCTCATTTGGCAAACTATTTGATTATTTTTATCTAATAAGCTCAAAAGAGCAGTTTACATTCTTTTTTTGACATGGTTAGCTAAAGAGAAATCATTACAATTATTTGCCTAAACAAAGGAAATTATAATTGCAAAAGTCCTAGAATATTGCTTTACAGAGGGCCTCTGTCAGTCTTTAGTTCTGTGTATACTCAAACATACTCTCCAGAGTACATGGTCAATGGTTGGCTTTGTATATTGAAATATGGGTCCAGAAGTAAGAATAAAATCAACAAGAACAGAGTTTAAGAATTCTAAATTAATTTTTATATACATACTGCCTAGACTTCTGTGAACTTCTTCACTAATAAAGAAAAAAATTAATCCTGGGGCCCCTGCTCTCAAAACAGTTTATTTAAAAACGATGTTAATTATTAACATTTTATTTGGGTTACTCAATTGGCTTTGGTCTAGTAACTATCATTGTTGTAATCCAAAGGCAGATTGTATATTCTTACTGGACAGCTCTGATTGAGGCTAGTCCCTGTTCTCATTAAAATTTAGTAATAATGTGTTTCTTCACAGAATTTCTTGTAACTGAAGAAAGGGAACATTAAAAGACAATTGAAAAATATTTAGTTTATATTATGGAGTAGTTCAAACTCATATTTAGATCCAGAGGACTTTAACTTTCTTAAAATATTTCCTGGAAATCTGTCAAATTTTGGACATTGCTTTATAGGATTGCTTTGTTGATTGATTGATATATTTATTTAGTTAATTAGTAGACTCAAAGGGCTAAAAATTTGGTTCACTACACTTCATCAATTTTGGTCAATGTATAGACCACTTTTTATTAAACTTTTCAAGTGTCTTTTACAATTATTTCCAGTAAGCATATGCGAGAAGAAAATGTACATAATAAATCAGATTTTTTCTTTGAATTATTGGAGAAAAAAATATGTATATAATTAAATAATTGAAAGTTTAATATTAATCAGTTTTCTTTAAACTTGAGATCAGTGATTAGCAACATATGTGTGGTTACCAGCCTGAAAATCATTTCTTCTTCTTAGGTTTATTTTTAAAATTGTGAAATTTCACATAAAATTCAGATTTGAGACTTTACTAACAATCAGGATGTGACAATAAAAGGCATTGTCCTTACCTAGTAAAGATGGACTAGAGGTGAGAAGTGCATATGCATTCTGATTTGCCACAGTTGTCACCAATCCCTATTGTCTTTGTTCTCTATTCTATCGCTGATATAAACCATCTAAACCTAGAAAGTATTTAGGCATGAGAAATATGATGTAAAAATCATGTCTTCACAATCTAGTCACACCTCATCTCACTTCTGTGCAATCTACTCCCTGCAAGTATAAACCTTGACAGCATCTTGCTCAGCCATACTTCTGCCCCTGACTTCCTAATACTCCTAGCACTCTACCAGGTATAATCTAAAACTTCAAGGGAATGAAAAGCCCATGCCGATGGCCTTGGGTTTCTGGGGGGATAGTACTTGGTAAATAAAAGCTTTCTCTCCTATCCTTTGAATGAACAACTTTGAGGTATTTTCATCTTTAAAACATTTCGCTATGATAAGGCCCTGTTGTCCTGAGTGTTGACAACCTGGCTAACTCACCCTTCAATGGGTTTTCATTCCATCCTGGTTTCACTCCTTCTAACCCCCCATCTCCTCTTCTCTAGGACCATTTCACAACATAAAGTAACTACCTGCACTTAAGCCTATTCTTAGGCTCTGTTTTTTCAAGACTGAAGCACTGGATATCTTGAACCCTTTAATTACAGTATTTAGCAGACACTGGTTAGATACAGACTCACTGATAAGAATTAAACACTCCCAAATTTCATCCCTGATCTTTGGATGGAGTCATAGAAGCATTCAAAAAAGAATTTCATTTAATTCTCTTGGTAAGATGAGAATATGTTAATAAATTTTATACTTATAAATATATGTGAACAAGGAGAACTCTTATAAATAGCATATATGTATGTTGTCCCCTTGTTCAAAATACAAGGTTTCAGGAATTTTTTAAGAACTCTATGTGATGAAAGCAGATATTGGACTATTTTGTTAACATTTAAATATTTAGTACAGTCATTAATTTTACACAGCACATATGCATACATTTTCAGTCATGCAGATCTATGCAGCAGAATTTTCCAAGCTGGTTCCTATAGGTTTGGGGCTGGTGAATCTGCCCCTGTTGCTTGTTGACCCAATAATGCACAAAGACAGGGAAAGCCTGTCTGTGGCACCTAAATCATGACAATAACATAGAAAAAGAAAATATGCCAGCAAAGCTGCTACCTGCTCTTTTTCTTCATCCTTTTCTCTATTCTTTATATTATACATGGTGTGATGTAGATTTTTGCTTTCATTGGAAAAGATTATCTCACTTTCTTAAAACAATATAATAAACACTAATATTTTTTAGAGAAGCCAGATTCATTGGAGCTCTGCATCCTTGTGCACATTCTGCCTTTATTTGGCAGAGGGCTGTAAGGGAAATGTTAACAGTGGATGACAAACCTGAAAGTATCAGGCAATGAGCTCTTCCACAAAGCAGATTTAGGCAGATAACTAAAGACTACTCTTTGAAATTCCAGGTTTTTATTCTTATCTACTCTTCTTGGAAATCTTTCCAAAATTTATTATTTCTTATTTTACTGATGTCTTTCACAAAATAAGCTGAATACAATTTGCAATTTTTGATGGTAATGTCACCAGAAATTATTGACTGAGTGATTGTAATCACAATGATGTCCTCAGCAACTAATGAAGTATGTCAGATTTTTATCCCTATGTCAAAGGGTCCCAGACTGCTGGGTTTTGCAATAGTTACATTTTAATTTTCTCTATTCTTTTCTTTATTACCAGGCAAATCTTTATGTTTAGAGTCCTGCTTGAATTTTCTTCCATTTTGGGAATAAGAATGTCACACTTTTTAGAATCTCTTGAACTTCTTTTAAGATATAAATTCTTCACTAACTTATGACTCATATTTTTAATAAAAGTAAATTGTGATAGTCCCTGCAACCCATGATTCATGGCAGTGTGATGTCACAGAGGGCTGAGATTTGCTGTTTAGGTACAAACGTCACAGCTGACCTGAGGTAAGATGCTGGCCTTCCAACCTGGCAAATGTCTATCCATCACCAAAACTTGATAACTGATTTACCCATTTCAAGCATTGCTGCTTTCTCTTACAGAGCTGTATTAGTTTGCTGAAGTTAGCGTAACAAAGTACACAAGCTGAAGGGTCTATACAACAGAAATCCATTGTCCCACAGTCCTGTAACCTAGAAGTCCAGAATTAAGGTGTCAGCAGGTACATTCTTTGTGCAGACTATGAGAGAAGGATCTGTTCCAGGACTTGCTTTTTTGGCTTGTAGATGGCTGTCCTCATTTGTACATGGAATTCACCCTGTATGTGTATCTCTATGCCCAAATTTTCTCTTCCTATAAGATCATCAGTCATATTGGAGTAGCACCCACCCTAATGAACTAATTTTAACTTGATTACCTCCGTAGAGACCTTATTTCCAACTAAGGTCACATTCTAAAGACCTAAGAGTTAGAACTTTAACATATGAGTTTTTGAGGCACACAATATAACCCCTAACAAAGTGCCCTCGGCCAAAGGCAACCATTCATTTAATACACACACACACACACATATGATTATTTATTTATTTATTTGAGAGATAAAGAGAGAGAAGAGAAGCAGAAGGAGAGGGAGAAGCAGACTCTCTGCTGAGCAGGGAGCCCGAAGATGGGCTCAATCCCAAGACCCTGAGATCATGACCTGAGCGGAAGGCAGACGCTTAACCTACTGAACTACCCAGGTGTCTATATATATATATATATATATATATATATATATATATATATATTTAATAATTTATCCTGGTATCATGTTGGAACCAGGGACATACTGTGAGGGAGATATGTTCTGTGCCACTAAGGAACAAACAACTTCATTTAGTTACAGAATATTTACTAAAATAAAATTTATTTGGCTTCCTTTCTAAATTTGCACTATGTAATGGTCATGACAGCATTTGAGGAACTTTCTTATGATGAGAATAATTAATATATGTGTGGATAGTTCACAGATAAGTCTAAAAAATGGTGTTAACAAATTATATGAATCAATTTGTGGGGTACTTACTCAGCCAAAACATCTCTCTGTCTGAGTCTCTGAAAAGCGATGTGCGGTTTCATCAAAATGATCTTTCATGTTCACTACAGTCAGTACTGGGCATTTTAAATTAGTACTTAAAAAAATTAAACTTCACCCTTGTAAGTCTTCTAAATCGCAATTTAATAAGAAAGTTATATATACTGATATTAACATCAAAATTCTTGTCCTATTATGTAATGAATGTATGTCTGTGATAATTCCTTTCAAATTATAACTGAAATATTCTACATTATGGGTGAATATATATCATATCGTTTTTATAAATTTAAAGTTTGCCATGTGTCAGATATGAAATGGGTGTGCTCTAGAACAGCATTTAAATATCAACCCCATGATTATTAGTCTTCAGTTTTGAACATGGAACTAAGTTAACATGTTATATAAAATGATACGTTCAAATAACATATAAATGATATTTCTTTGAAACATTCCATGATTATTTCTCTTTTTAAAAAATTATTTATTTATTTGAGAGAGAGAGAACACACAGGTAGGGGGAGGGGCAGAGGGAGAGGAAGAGAGAGAATCTTAAGCAGGCTCCACACCTAGCAAAGAGCCGGATGTGGGTCTCTATCTCACAACCCTGAGATCATGACCTGAGCTGAAATCAAGAGTCACTCACTTTGACTGAGCCACCCAGGCACCCCCATGATCGTTTCATAAACCACATTTCATTCTCTTCTTTCCTCCAAAGAGAACTCATTAAGGAATATAAATTAGCACTAAGATATATATGGCTCCAAAACAGAAAATAATGTGATTAATCTAAAAATAAATAAGACTGGTAAAGACATCAGAATTACAAAATCAGTAGAAAAAACAAAAAAAACAAAAAACAAAAAACTGAAGCATAAGAAATATGCTAATGAGTACTATCCCACAAATACAACTTTTCAAGACACGCCACTTACTGGAAAGTTCTAGCAAGGAACAGTGTGCTCTGATGAAGCAACTTTGATGCAGGAGGTGAAGAGCCAAAGAATGAACACTGGGAGTCTTGCTTGCTTTCACTCACTAACAGTTTATCAGGTAGCACTACTGAAAAGGTGAAACAATAAAATAAATTCCTTGATATCAGTTTCTGTTTTGATTTCAATCTGGAACAACCTATTGAAAAGGAGATTGCCGAAAAAAGACCATTTTTAACAAGCTTGCAACAGCATGTTGAGTAAACACAACAGGAAATAATTTAATCAGCACTGTCAGCTTCTCAACTTAAGAACTCTTTCATTCTATTAAAAAACTAGAAAAGCAAAATGCACGGAGATCCTCTGATTCAGTGTCTGATAAGATCAACTTTTGCATAAGACTACTTAAAACATCAGAGGTACTTACTTCCACTACTCAGTGGCTGTAACTATGAAGGTGGGGAGCATTAACTCTGCCACTTCATTTGTAATCTCATTTTACCATCCCAATAAGTTAGGAAGTTGATACAATCATTAGTCCGTTTTATAGATGAGGAAACTAAATCCAAGAGTGGCTAACTAATTTGCTCAAAGTCATGCAGCAAGTCAATGGCAAAGATTTCAAATCAAGTAGTTAGATGCCAAATCCCAGTGTGTTGACCACCGTGCTCATGACGCAGTAAAGTCACTACAAGTCCACAACCCCAAATTCCACAAGTAAAAATTATCTTATGCAGTCCAGGAATCATACAATCCCTTCAACTTAATCTCATTGAATTATGTACTTTAATACAGCTCAATAATTATATCATTATATGTAAATATTAAATCAAAATCATCAGAGCTCATGGAAAGTAGAAGTAACTTTATCTCTCTAGTTCTTAACTTGTTACCAACTTCAACTTAATTTATAAAGATGTAGCTTGAAATCATTATCCAATTATTGCACATACAAAAATTTTATTTTATTTTTCATTTGGTTTGTTCACCTATTTTTCTTTGTTTCCTTCTCTATAATTCAGGCCTATTTACACATAGTAAGTTGCTGCATGGGGAAGTGGAAAGGTAGAAAGGGGCAATTAATTTGCATGGTAAGGAAAAAGAGTCAATGGCTCAGGTTCAAAGAGGATGTGCAAGAGAATCAATGGAATTTGCAATAAAGCAAGGTCAAGATTTCATACTTATCTCTTAGGCAGTGAGTTTGGTGCAGAGCAGCAATTGTCACTGATAAGATAATTTCAGATAGATTTTTAAAAAGTCACCAGGGAATGATGGAGTCAGCAGCATGTAGTTATCAGTGTTAGAAAATTATTCTTCTTTAAAACAGTATTATCTTAAAAATCTGTTCTTCAAGAGATTCATTTCTACATTAATCCTCCCAAGAATCAATTCAATATTTATTATCTATTATATACATATTTTCTTGAAGTTTACCTTCTTGTGGGAACTAGAGACAAACAAAATCACAGTATTGTGTTTTAATTGCAATAATATGGCAAGAGCAAGGTAAAATAATGAATAAATATATTTTAGCATGTTGGTTTCTGTGAGTCAGAGTTTAAAGTGCAGGATATATATCAGGGAGTGCCCTGGTGATCAGTAGCTGTGGAAGAGAGGAAAAGTAGCAGAATTGGGCAGAGTGTGAAGTCAAGCTATTTTGCAGGCATGACATCAGTTTCAGCAAATGCTACAGGGAGCTCTGAAGCTAAAATATTCTATCAGACTTGACCTCGTTGGAAGAAAAGTTCTGGGCCTCTATAGCTTCACCTCAGTGGCTCATTGCATATGGGTCACCTCACTTTGGGAAGACTGTGACCTTGAGTGAGGTGGCTGTCTGGAGCTAACGTGATCCTAAAGGTGTCATCTGAAGGCTGCCTGCTGACAGGGCTCCAGCATCTGGGCACCATGTTCTTCCTTGAAGGGAGTCTGGCTGATAATTATTCTATCTGTCACAGTAGTTTCTAAGAGAGCTAAGTGTAGGAGACTATGAAGGAATAAAGCCTTCTTAGAAGAAATTAAGCTTATGCTAGAAAGATGAATGGCAAGAAGTCAAGTAAAAAAGGTGGAAATAAACTTCCTGACAAAAAAAAAAAGTAAGCTTCAAATTCTCTACAGGAAAGATTATGCTCTATATTAAGGGAACAGAAAGTATTTGAGTTTAGATGCAACAGAGAATGCAAGGGCTTCATAAGGCAGGAGGTGATGTCGGAGAGCAAAACTAAGGTAACAAAGTGAATGACCCATTCCCTGCTGTCCATATATGAGACAATAGTTGCAGGATTACTAAGCTGGTTTTTCCATAACAACATATAAGGGAAAGGGCATCAACATTTTACTTTGAAATCTGAATCTGGTGACTTTGGAATGAGTTGGAATTAAAATGGGGGGGGGTTCCTCTTTTCCAGAATGGATGAATTTGTCAATACCATTTTTTAATATCTTTTGTAAAAAAATGTCATTATATACAGTACTATTAGGTATCACTCAACTTTGTGAGAATGTTGCATTAAGGAGTACATTGTAAAGTGATTAAATTGCTGCTGCTGAAACAATCACCTATATGTCACGGTAATTTCTCAATGACAGGGGTGTTTTTCTGTGTTTGGGATTCTCTACCTATTATCCAAAATAAGTAGAAGAACACATTTCAAAATATATTTTACTGGAAATGTGCTCACTTCTAGAGCTTCAACACGGAACTCATATATTCTCTCAGAGTTAAGATTCTGCAATGCTACTGGTGTCTCTTAATTTTATTATAGCCACAGTTCCTTTTGCTTCAGCTCATTACAGAGACAAATATCCGTTAGTGACAGGTAACTTTTCATTCTAATGCGCCTGTACTACTGATGTCTGGGCCTCTGTGATATTCCATTTTGCACCTGAAATTAGTTTCTGTGTTACAGCTCTGAATGTGTGATAAGAAAAAAGATACAGTAATTTAGATAAACTCCACTAAATGGCTTGACTGAAATAAAGCCAAAATGAAGGTATAAATGGCTGAAGTGATTAAGACTGTCAAGTTCTCTGGGGTACTGGTAGAAAATAAAATAGCTGATGGATTATTATTTATCCATGAATGTGAGTTTGGGGGATTTAATTAAAGATGTTCTATTATATTTTTCAAAGCCTATTTGAAGCTGTAAATCAAAAGCTGCAATAACAGAGAATGTTGCTACCGATCAAACAACTGGGTCTCTGACTGTATTGGGGAAGCCCTCTTCGGAGGGTCTTTAATGTTTCTATGTAGTGTTTTCTCCTATACATAAATATAAAGAAATAAATATTATTTATTTTTATTTCTTTAAAGTTTGTTTAGACACTGTATGGGTTATGTGTGTGCATACTTATTTATATCCCCACATGTACATACTTGTGTTTATATATGTATATCCGTGCATATGTGTATGCACGTGTATACACACACACACACAGACACAAATATAAATTTATTTTTGCTTCATGACGAGTACTCGTTCTTAAAGTGGCTTTAAAAAGAAACTCCCTAAATTGTGCTACCAATAAAATTATGATACAAAATCTGTATCAAAAGACAGAACTGAACTCAATATAACATAGATTTTCATAACAAGACCATTTTATATACTGTAATCTTCACCTCTTTTTAAGAAAACTTGACCCATTATTAAAACATGATGAAAATGTCAACATGGGTTAACAAAAACTGGGCCAAATATATGGCATAAATGAACAAAAAATAGGCATGGACAAGATCCTAAAGAGTCAGTGACTTCTATTATACTCCGTTCTCTACTACTAATTAGGATCACTCCATGTACATTGTTTTTAAATCATTTCAAAGACTACACATGAGCTACTATTTTGTAGAGGACTAAAGATGGTCACAGTTACTTGATAGCCCTCACAATGAAAGGGTGGGTCTGTTTTCTTTTCCCTTGAATCCAGGCTGCTCTGTGATGGCTTTGACTAATAGAATGTGGCATAACTGATGCTTTGCCAGATCAAGGCCTAGTCTTTCAGATGACTAGCAGCTTTTGCTTTGGTCTTTTCAAGTCCTGGGCTGCCATGTAAGATGTTTGACCACCATGATGGAAAGACTGCATGGAAAGGTCATGAAAAAACATGGAAAGGGAGAGGGGCCCCGGGTGAGCTCAACCTTCTAGCTGACCTCACAAAGACATCAAACATGTCAATTAAGTCATTCTGTGTCTTCTAGACCAGCCTGGTTCCTAACTGATTCTAGATGGCATCCATGGTGTAAAAGAAGTGCCAAGCTGAGCCTTGACTTTCTGGCCCTCATCATCAGAAGAAAGCTTCTAAGCATGAGACTATTTTGTTACACAGTAGTAGATAACTGGAACAATTTTGGAAGTAAGACAGAACATGCATAAGTATTAATTAGTGTTCCTGAATTTATAGTAACTTGTTTGGTCTACTGTACATTATGCCAGTTTCTTTAATTATACTGACAAAATAATACCATGTATATTTTATCTTCATTATGGTTTGAATCAAGGAAATAAATTTGACTACTTTTTGACTAAGTAAGCCTGTTTGATCAAAAACAGATAATAAATTTGATACTATTCAATTATTATACATATAATTATTATATTAAATTTATAATATATATAAAATATGTATAATATTATCTATATATTTATTTTAATTTATGGTGGTTGCATGTAAATAAGAATTTGATCAACACAAATGTCAGGTTGATCATTTAAGGAGTAACATCTTGTTGGGGATTAAATGCAAATTTATCTTCCTTTCTGAACTTATTGTCTGTTTTCTACATACCTTTTGATAAAACAATTTTAATTTAATTTTCTTGCTTTAATACATGTATCTCTGAGTACCTTTTTAAAAGTATTTCTGGATAAAAGTAAATAATTAATGAGAAAAAAACAAACAAATAAATAAATGAATTGGCTTTTGGCATGACAATTTGGGAAGTTTTTGTACTGGTTAATATTTTATAAGTTTAGTTGATAAATCTTAATTGGTATCAGCTTTTCAATTAGAGAGTGGATGATAAATGAGTAAGTCAAACTGTAGCCCATTCATCTCTGTCACTATGACAATCCTAGAACCATGTGCTAATGCCACTGATCATACTTAGCTTGTCTGTCCCATATTTATCCCTGCATATGAACAATGCTAATTAATGCAATTTGTTAGGTATATCATTGAAGAATGTTTCCTTGAGATCTGGCGAAAGTGGCCATTCCTTTTCACTTTTTTTCTCCTAGACGGTTAATCCTTGGAGGCAGGATTCTCAGTTAGCTTCTTATGGTTTCTTGAGGACTTAGGCAGCAGAAAGGTATAGTAGAATAATATTACTTTTGGTGTCAGGAACACAGGTGCTTGTAAAAATTCAAATTTGTAATAAATTATTCCTAACGTAGGTGTACAGACCACGGTTTGGACGTAAGAAAATGAGAAAAATAAGCTTAATTTAGCAAACTTTACCAAAAGGTCAATTCTACTGAGTTTTAAAAACTATCCTTTAGATACTACAAGAGATATAAACTACAGACCAATATTTCTGATGAAAATAGATGCAAAAAATTCTCAACATTAGCAAACCAAATTTAACAGCACATTAAAAGGATCATACGCTATGATCAAGCAAGATTTAACCTTGAGATGCAAAAATGGTTCAACATATGCAAACCAATAAATGTCGCATGCTACATTAACAAAATGAAAGATAAAAATCATATGATTATTTCAATAGATGCAGAAAAACCTTTGACAAAATACAACATCCTTTCATGATTAAAGACTCTCTGCATTGGGTACATAAGGAAAATATCTCAACACAATAAAAGCCATTTACAAGCCCACAGACAACATCATACTCAATAGTAAAACATTATAAGCTTTTTCTCTAAGAGCAGGAACAAAACAAGAGTCTCCACTCGCCACTCCTATACAGCATAGTACTAGATGTCCTAGCCAGAACAATCAGGCAAGAAAAAAGAAATAAAAAGCATCCAAGATCAGAAAGGAAGAAGTAAAATAGTCTTTGTTTGCAAATGATATGATCTTATATATAGAAAATTCTAAAGACTGCACCAAAAAACTGTTGGAACTGATAAATAAATTCAGTAAAGTTGCAGGATACAAAATCAAAAAAAAAAGTTTTTCTATACAGTAACAACAAACTCTGAAAAAGAAATAAAATCATTTCTTTTTTTTAAGATTTTATTTATTCATTTGAGAGAGACACACACACAGAGAGACAGAGAGAACGAGGTGGGGGAGGGAGGAGGGAGAAGGAGGTTCCCTGCTGAGCAGGTAGCCTGAGGCAGGGCTCAATCCTAGGACCCTGGGATCATGACCTGAACCAAAGGCAGATGCTTAACCAACTGAGCCATCCAGGAGCCCAGAAATAAAATAATTTCGTTCACAGTAGCATCAAAAATAATAAAATACTTAAGAATAAATGTAATCAATCAGGTGAAAACTCTGTACCTCTAAAACTACAAGACTTTAATGGAAGACATTGAGGAAGACATAAACAAATGGAAAAATATTTTGTGTTCGTGAAACAGACTAATATTGTTAAAATGTCCATATGACTTTAAGCCATCCATTACATTGAATGCAATCTCTATCAAGATCCAATAGCGTTTTTCACAGAAATAGAAAAAAGTCCTAAATTTTTTATGGAATCACAAAAGACTGTGAATAGCTGACACAATCTTGAGAAAGAAGAACAAAGCTGGAGGCATAACACTTCCTGATTTCAAATTGTACTACAAAAGTATAGTAATCAGAACAGTGTGGTACTGGCATAAACACAGACTCAAAGACCAGTGGAACAAAACTGAGAGCCCAGAAATAAACCTTTGCATAAATAGCCAACTAATATTTGACAAGGGAGCCAAGAATACTTTATGGGAAAAGGATAAACTTTTCAATGAATGGTGTTGGGTAAACTGGGTAATCACAGGCAGAAAAATAAAATTGGACACCTACTTTTTCCACTCACAAAATTGAACCCCAAATGGATTAGAGACTTAAATATAAGACCTGAGTTCATAAAACTTTAGAAGAAAACATAGGGAAAAATCTCCTTGACATTGACCTGGGTAATGATTTTTTACATATGATACCAAAAGCATAAGTAACAAAAGCAAAAAATAAGTGAGACTGCAATAAATTAAAAAAAATTCTACAAAAGAAACAATTAAGAAAAAGAGAAAGCAACCTATAGGATGGGAGAAAATATTTGCAAGTCATGTATCTTACAAGAGATTAATATCCAAAACATATCAAGAACACATATAACTCAACAGCAAAAAGACAAACAAGTCAATTTAAAAATGGGCAGAGGAACTGAATAGACATTTTTCCAAAGACAACATATAAATAAGCAACAGCTACATGAAAAGATGCTCAAAATCACTTATTATTAGGGAAATGCAAATCAAGGTCACTTCACATGTGTTGGAATGACTACCATCAAAAAATCAAGAGGCAACAAGTACAGTGTGTATAAGTAATGTATATAAGAATGTAGACAAAAGGAACCCATGTGTAGCACTGTTGGTCAGAAAGAAGTTGGTATAGACACTATGGAAAACAGTATGGACATTCCTCAAAAAATATATATTTATATATATATACATATAATGACCATAGGATCCAACAATCACATTTTTGTACATGTCCAAGGGAAATGAAAATTAGATCTGAAATAAATACCTGCATTTTCCTGTTCATTGTAGCATTATTCACAATAGCCATTATATGTAAAGAATCTATGTGTCCATCAACGGATGGATGGATAAAGAAGACACAGTATATATATACAATGGGATATTATTCAGCCACAACGATGAAGAAAATCCTGTCATTTGCAGTAATATGGATGAAACTTGTGGGTGTTATGTGAAATGAAATAAGTCAGAGAGAGAAAAACAAATACTGTAAGATATCACTTACATGTAGAACTCAAAAAAGCCAAACTCATAAAAACAGAAGTAGAGTGGTAGTTACCAGGGGCTGGAGGATGGAGGGAGTTTGGGAGGGTGGGGGGGATAGGGAGACAAGGAGACATTGGCCAAAGGCTACAAACTTCCAGTTATAAGATGAATAACTTATAGTGCATGGACCAATATAGAACATGATCATTGTAGTTAACAATACTGTATTATACACTTGACACTTGCACTTCCTAAGAGAATAGATCTTACATGTTCTCACCACAAAAAAGAAATGGTAGCTATGTGACCTGATAGTGGTGTTAGCTAATGCAATTGTGGTAATCATTTTTCAATATGTAAGTCTATCAAATCAACACATTTACACCTTAAACTTACACAATGATATATGTCAATTATATCTCACAGAGCTGGAAGGAAAATATACCTCAGAAATAAATAAAAGAAGTATTCTTTAGATATTATCTTTTCTAATTTTATTTATTTATTTATTTATGGCTTTTAAAACATCTTTTTATGAAAGCAAGTTTATAAAGAATGATAGAGAACTTTTTGTTTGTTTATTTGATATTCGTATGATACCTCTCAGATATTTCTCCAAACAAAACTAAACAGATCACTATGTCAAGAAAGTCAAAGTCTGGGAAAGACAACACTTAAAATTTTCTTAGAGTAACAAAAATGTTAAGTTTCATTCAAATATCTAAAAAACTCTTAAGAATCTGCTTTCTCTGGTTCTAATAGTGTCCTTAAGATAGTATTTCTTCCCAGCTAAAATAGAGAAGAGAGTATTTTTCTTCCCAATGCACCTCATCCCTGTGACAAACTTACTTAAAATATCTATGAGGAAAGAAATCCCCCTTTCAAGATACTAAGTCGATCTCCTGTCTCACCTGTTTCATACCCTTTGCAACTATCAGGAGGTTTCAACATTGGCAATCAATGTGCTCTTTGGCAAATTGCTTGACCCACATGAGCCTCTCTTTTTTCATTCATCTATTCCTCTAATCTCTTTATTGAGACCCTATTATTGAGCATCCAGCCAATGCTATTTTTAATGGTGGCATAGAGGGAACAAAATGGGTAAAAATCTCTGTCCTCAAGGGACTTCTACTGGAAAGGAACAGGTTGAAACAGCTCAAGAAATAAAACATGTCATTTGGTGACAATTGCCATGGAGTGCTGGGATGGGGTAGGGAATTCACTCTTAAACATGTTTGTCAAGGAAGGACTCAGTGAAAAGGTAACTTTTAAGCAAAGACCTGAAGATTGTAAGAGAGCTAGGAATCTAGGCGGTAGGTGTTCTAGGGAAAGGAGGAAATGGATCTAAATAAAGGACTGAGTCGAGAATGTGCCTGCCTTGTACAAGAAAAAGGTGGGAGGTCTGTACCTACAGCAAATTAAAGAAAGGGTTTAGTGGTAAGAGGTAAGGTCAGGGAGATGCTCAGGGGCCAGGCACCATAAGTGCTGGCAGGCTTCATTAACTTTGATTTTCATGAAGGGGGCTGCCATTGAGGAGTTTTGAGCAGAAGAGTAACAGGAGCCAATTTGTGTTTTTAAAACATCACCCTGCTGCTGTGATAGGAACAGGCTAGAGAGATGAAAAGGAGAAGCTCAGAGGCCAGGTGGGAACGTTTTGTGCTTAAATCAAGGTAGTAGCAAGTGGATACATTCTAAGAAAAATTAAAGGGTTGAACCATATTTATTCATTTAGTTAAAAAGAATTTAATAAATACTCATTAGATGCCAGGCACAGTTCTAAGAGCAAGACATACACTAGGGAAGAAAACAGAGCAGCCCTTACTTACGTCAGTCTGATATCTAATGAAGTTCTTTAAGAGCTCTCACATTCTCAATATAGTTCAGAGATGTCCAGAAAATGTACTCTTTTCAATGGGGGAAATAAAAAGAAACAAACACATAGCGCCATAGGTTGTGATTGAAAAAACAGAGTGGCTAGTAGATGATGTTGCTAATAATTGCCTCATCTTCCATCAGCATTTCAATAAGAAGCCAGTGAAAAAGGAGGATGGAGTATCTAAAAAATGTTAATCATCTGCACAGATGTCTGCTCTTTCTGAGGAATTCCTATCCCCACTTTCAGCTTCGCAAAGCATGTCTCTTTATGGACCACGTTATTAATGAAATGGAAAAGAATGTGCAAGAAAGCCTGCTGTTGTCTGAAATTATCTTTACTTCTAGACTGCCACTGGCAATAACTGTCTCTTCTCCAGAATTCCGGAACAGTGAATTCTTTCTTCACCAGATTAAAAGCAAAAACAATAAAAGCAAAACAGAACAACAACCACAGGGGAAAAAATATCTTACCATTATGGAATTATACTTTTGTCATTGTACGTGCAACTCTTTAGCAATTCAATTTGTTTTTAATAATCTGAGATTATTTTTTGAAGATTATCAACAAAGTAGCTGATGATTAAGATAAAGCCCTCTATTGATTATTATCCCAAACAGAATATGTCAATAAGAACTTCAAAAAGCTATAATTTTCTAAGCTATCAGTACTGAATTCTAGCTGCCATATGGATATCTCCTGGTAAACAGCTAGTCATCATGGTTTGGAAAACTGAGAGGATATAAGCGACCTGCCTTGATGGGCTATAGCTTTTGGGAGGGTAGTCATCAAAGTTTCTATGAGGTCTTCCAATACTCTCTTTGTCTAGAACCAGAGCCCTTGCAACCATGTAGGGTAGAATCAGAGGGGTTTCACTTTTTCTAATTTATAATGGTTTAGAAACTTAAGGCTAAAATACTTTGAGTGTGTGTGTATTATGTGTATATATAGATAAATAGATTCAAAACATATATATTATATATGTGTGTATATATATATAGCTTCCCTTTTATCTATATTCAGACATAGCTTCAAGTACATCTTATAGCAGTTGCTCTTAACCAAAAGTACAAATCAGAATTACTTTGGGGGTTTGATATAAAAAAGACATATGTAAATTCTTATCCTAGACATGAATATTCTGACTGAGTAGATAGGCACGAGACATAAGGATTTACATTACAAAATTGTCCTCCAGAGTTTTGTTGCTCACTGTATGTTAGACTTCATAACTTGAATGATTCTTTTAATGGAAGCCATTTATAGAGCTGGCTGAAAACATATATATTTAAATACATATTAAATATATGTATATGTAATATGGATGGATGGGTGTGTGTGTGTGTGCATAAACATACACACATATACATACTTATATTTTTAAATACATCACTGAGCTGGCAAGAAATAAAGACTCAGCAGATGTAAAAACTCAAGTGAAAGCAGAAATCCTGGAAGGTTAGCAAATGCCAAAGTCAGCTTTTGACTTCTTTTTATCTCCAAATCTTGATAACTTTGAGCTTCTGTTTTGACAAAGTGCAGTACGCAGGAGATAAAGCCCAAGTTTCACCCCATATGGGGAGGATATTAAAAACCTTAAATAAAGCTTAGACCCTAAGGAATAACAACTCAGTATAAAGTTTAATGAGAACTAAACAGAATTCTCTAAGAAGAATATTTACCGGTCTTGACGTTGGCAATAAACAGAAAAATTAAAAAACCCAAAACTAAAACAAACAAGAGAAAATTAATAGAATTTTCATAATTACAAACTGGCATGCACGCAATTCTTCAGTTTGTGTCCTAGGTTTTATGCTACCTGTTTGAGCACATAACATCATGAGACAAATTTAAAGTAGATAACCAGTTTGGTGGGGTTTACTGGTAACTATGACAGCAATGCCAATTGTTCATTGAAGAAATGCAATTTCAATAAGATCTCAAATAATTTGCTTAGAAAATATTTCCCAGGAAAATGAGCTTGCAGTGAAAAATCACAAAATAAACAAAGAAGCAAGGCAGCATGAATGAAAACAAGTAGAAATAAAAGAATCAAACTTACAAAAACTTTTGATATCAAAATTAATTAACAAACCAAACTAACTCATTATGCTTCAAGAAAAACTTGAAATAATTAACACAAAATTAGAGAGCAATGAATCAATAAAGTATACTTAAAAATAACCTAATAGATATTTTAGAAATAAAAATAATTGATTTTAGAAATTCAGTAGAATGGATTAAATTTCAGTGTAGATACAACTTTTCCTTAACACATTGCCCTATAAAGCTAAATAATATTTTGAGGACACACTTGTTGGTGTGAACAACTACTCAAGTATCTTTACAAGCCATTTATTTCATACCGTTCCATGTTCAACCTCATTTTATAATCATTATACTGGGTTGCATATTCAGAGACTATTATATTTTCATTAATAAGTAAATATTAAAACAGGATTCTTTAGACTGCGAAATGATTTAGGAAGTCCAACGGGCAATATGTTATAATATTATTTTATTGTATTTTGTAATAATATTTTACAAAGATGATTGAAGCCATATATAGTCCCTTCTATGCATTTATAAAAGTGGGACATGTAAAAAGAGATAAAACATGGTCTGATAAGATTAAAATTATAAAACAATAGTAAGAGTGCATTTTCTCAATTCTACTTCTTCATTCTCCCTGCCCCCCCCCCCCCCGTTTTGGATGAAAGCAAATCTATGCTTGGAGAGCTATTCATGTAGAGTAAATGATTCAAAGAAATATTCTGTGGATGCCAACCTTCCTTATTAGAGTACAGTCTAAGAGGACTCCTATTACCCAAAACAATTGCTAGTTATCAACATGGGGAAAAAAAAAAAAGAAAACTGTACTTAATATCTAAATCAAGCACAGGGATGTGAATGGTACATGATTGTTTATTTTTCCCTTCAATTAGCTTAAATAGATGTTGATATATCATAACAGGTAAGACTAATATACACTAAAAAGTGAGTTTCTTTGTATTAATCTGAAACCTGAACTCAAAGGAGAAGGAGGTTTCAAGAATTTATTTTAAGCATATCTTTTAGTGATGCTTCTAAGGAGACATAAAGGCTTAAATGGGCTTTTAAAAGAAAGTGAGAAGAGTAAGCTTGTGAGCACCACAGGAGTCTGAAGTCCATCACCGACGAGACTCACTGCTAAAACTGTCTACCTGCTACTTCATTCCTCTGTGTCTCTGTTTGTTCCACGTCACCTCTCTTTTCCTTAAATTTCAGTTACTCATTTTTTATGTTTTTGTTACCTATGTTTTCTGAAAGAAATATGCAACAGAAAGACTAAAATAACAAATACATATAGCAATGTTTATTATGTAAAAGATGAAAATGCCAAGTTTTAAAAGCATAGCCAAATTAAGCATCTTTGGATTATTAGATATTTCCATGTGAAGTGGCAAATGTTTGATAGTTGACTTGATGGGGGGAAAAAAGCCCTGATTTGGAATATTTGCACATTTCCATGAGGAAATATTCTCAATGTGGCTATTTTCAAGCTCCCAGTGTGGGGTAACAGAACATGGAATTGATTGGGAAGAAATGTTAGCAACACAACAGTCCAGTACACACTAGCTCCACACACCACCACAATAATTTGTCATAAAATAACTACAGCTCTGAGGACTCCCAGGGCACTATAGTGTTATATAAAGATTGAATTATTATCTCTTGAATAAAACTTGATAATTAAACTCTTGTACAATTGTACTGAATTCCTCACTGCTAATCAGAAATTCAGGTGTTCCCATTTAGTTCAGTAAGAATGATCAAAAGAAGGTTTACAGGATTGCAAGGCATTTTAAATGGTCAACTAAAATTTTCCATACACCAAAAACAAAACAAAGAAATACAACATATGTATACATTTATAGTATGTAGATTACATATATAGTTTATCTTTAACTGTGTATACCTATGAACCTATTCTGCATCATAAATGTGCTGTGAAATTCAACATTCCACAAACATTTATTTAACACCTACTATATGTTCCAGTGTGAGATGTTTGGAAAAAACAACTGAATCAGATATAAATAATGTCACATGTGTTATATACATAAATACATACACTTTATATATATAAAATAATGTCTTACACATGCACGCACACACATTTTGCATGCTAACTATTGGCAGTGAAATGCTTGTAGCGCAAATCTTTCATTGTTTAAACAGAATCTATTATATAATCATTGCCTAAGTGAAAACCTTGAAAGAGATCAGTAGGAAACAAATGTATTCCAACAAAAAGATAAAATATTGCATTTTTTCATCTTTTTCTCCACTTGTTAATAAGAGTTTTAATGGGCAATGCTAAAAAATAAGGGTGCTAAGCATCAATGTTTGGTTCCCAAAAGCTTCACTTTCATAAATGCAATAACATCTGGCAGTAGCATAAGTAGTTAATTTAGAGTGGACATTCTGAGCAACCTTTTTTCTGTTTACCAACTACATTGGGTGACTTTGATTTATATAGATGGGCAAGTGACATAATTAGATCCTTTGCTAGAATTCATGTAAGAAATGTCTCATTATTATTTTTTAAAAACAGTATACAGCATATATAAGAGGTATGCAGTGGGTAAAAATTGCCCACACACATATGATAATAATTGTAACTTCTTATAATTTCATGTTTATTTTTATGTTTAATATTATGCATATGTAACAATATCAACAGTGCTGAACATTAACAATACTTGCAAAACATTAGGTTAAATAACAGATGGGTGACCTTATCTTCCTAGGATTACTTCAAAAATCTGGAGTTTACATTCTCCATGCTCCCCAAGAGGCTTATCAAGATCAACACTCTCACTACCCAGCTGTGTTTATTGGTCTGTAGATCCTGAAAACATAAGTGAAGATTCCAATAACCAAATTAGTAATTTGGAGCTTTCTCATAGGAGAAAAAAAGAGAATCCTGAAGTTTCTAGGTTTTTTTTAAATGTAAAATAGTAAAAGACCATGGCATGGATTTAAAAGAAAAAAATACAATTTTTCTTTTAACCTTCAGTATACTAAATATTATACAATTGATAAGTACCATGAAAAAAATTTTCCATAATGTTCAAACAGAATAAATTAGCATTAAATGGATGCTACTGGAGGGAAAAAAGAGGAATAGTGTAAATAAATTGAACCAGGCAGGGTTTAAACTGCCGGTCTTCTTAAGGGTGCTCTTTAGCTGATTGATAAAAGGCCAAACTTGACTGACTCACTTAACCCTTTATTATACTTCTTATACTTATTAGGTAAATGTTGCCAAAGTTCAGTCTCCAACAACCAAATATTAAAGAAAATAATAATCAAGTTTAAAATCTTACATATTTCACCTGTTAAAAATGGTATATATTTCCAAATCAAGCACATAGCATATAATGGAAATTTAATTATGGCCAATAGTGCACATGTAGCCACACTTTAAGAACATAATTCAGTTTCAATCATCTCCTTATTTCAAACAATAACGAAATAATAAACTAAAGGATTTGGAGTGGAGTAACCTGATAATAATCTATAAAAACTACTATAAAAAACTACAAACATAGATTCCCAAGAAATTCATTGTATTTTTATTCAGGTCTAATTAACATACAGTGTTCTATTAGTTTTCTGTGTACAATATAATGTTTCAACAATTCTATACACTTACTCAGTCCTCATCAAGATAAGTGTACTCTTTTTTTTTTAAGTAGGCTCCACCCCCAGCATACAGCCCATCACAGGTCTTGAACTCATGACCCTAACATGATCTGAGCTGATACCTGAGCTGAGATCAAGAGTTGGATGTTTAACTGACTGAGCTACCCAGGTGCCCCAAGATAAGAGTACTCTTAATCCCCTGCACCTATTTCACCCATTCCCCCACCTAACTTTCTTCTGGCAACCACCAGTTTGTTCTGTATATTTAAGAGTCTAGTTTTTTGTTTTGTCTCTCTCTCTTTTTAAATTTTGTTTGTGCTTTTTCTTAAATTTCACATATGAGTGAGGTCACTCATAATTTACTTTTGCTTTTAGTTCCCTTGCCTCTGAGACATATCTAGAAAAATGTTGCTACAGCCTCTGTCAAAGATATTGGCACGTGTGCTTTTTCCTAGGATTTTTATGGCTTCAGGTCTCACATTTAGGTCTTTAATCCATTTTGAATTTATTTTTGTGTATAGTGTAAGAAAGTGATCCAGTATTTTTTTTCTTTTTCTCCCTTTTTCTTTCTTTCTTTCTTTCTTTCTTTCTTTCTTTCTTTCTTTCTTTCTTTCTTTCTTTCTTTCTTGAATGTAGCTGTCCAGTTTTCCCAATACTGTTGGTTGAGGAGACTTTTTCCCATTGTATATTCTTGACTGTTTTGTTGTAGATTAATTGACCACTAAAAGCATGCATTTATTTCTGGACTCTGTTCTGTTCCATTGATCTGTATGTCTGTTTTTGTGCCCATAACATACTGCTTTGATTACTACAGCTTTGTAGTATATCTTGAGATCTGGGATTTGATATCTCCACCTTTGTTCTTCTCTTTCAAAATTGTTTTGGCTATTCAGGGTCTTTTGTGGTTATATAAAAATTTTTAGGATTATTTGGTCTAGTTCGGTGAAAAATCTGTTTTTTGTTTTTTGTTTTTTGTTTTTTTTTTGATAGGGATGGGATTAAGTCTGTGGATTGCTTTTGATAGTAGACATTTTAACAAAATTGGTTCTTCCAAATGTTGTTTTTCAACTGTTTAAAATTTTATTTTTATTGTGAGAAGACATGTTTGTTGTCAATGTTTTTTAAGTCCACATACTTCAAAAGAGTAATTAGGGATAAAAACACAAATTGGGGGAAAAATATAAATTGCTTTAAAATTCAATTCTTCCCAACAAATTTGCCCTTTTATCTACAGCTTCCCTGTTCTCACATATTTTCATTAAAAATAAAATAAAACCAAGCTAAATGAAAGAAAGAATGTAGAATTAGAAATATATTACTCATATGTGTGAATACTTCTCTTAAGTCACATTAGGTCTCTCTCCTCCACACTTTAATAATGAGTACAGTAGCTAGCATTTATTGTGTGCTTACTGTGTGCGAGCTACACCTGTACTAAGTATCTGTATTATGTCATGTGATCCTGTCTTTTTTTGGTCATGTAATCCTCTTAAATCCCTACATGACAGATAAAATAGATATTTACATTTTATAGATGAGGATGAGAAGGAATGGAAGTAACTTGCCTAAAGTCACATATCTGGTAAATTTGGGGGTCAGAATTTGAGCCTCTGAAGTTTTATTCCAGACCTTTAGCTCTTTAGCAACATATAAGATTTTCAAAAAAAGGAAGTAAGAAAAAAGAAGGAAAGAATCAAGAATCCCTACTTCAGTAAGGAGTACTGAAGAACAAAACACGATATAACACAGAACTACTGTAATACTGGCATGAGAAATTTGGAAAACTGTTCAAAATGACATTGCCATACTTATATTGGGAAAGATGAACTTTAAAACAAAGACTAATAAGAGACTATGATGGACTCTACATAATAATAAAGAGGACAATCCAAGAGGAGGATACAAGGATTATAAATATTTATGCACCCAACATGGAAGCACCAAATACATAAAACAGTTAATAAAAAACATAAAGGAAATAATCGATAGTAATACAAGAATAATAGGGAATTTTAACAGCTCACTTACATAAATGAATAGATCATCCAAACAGAAAATCAACAAGGAAATAGTGGCTTTGAATGACATACTGGACAGATGGATTTAACAGACATATTCAGAACATTTTATCCTAAAACAGCAGACTACACATTCTTTTCAAATGCACATGGAACATTTGCCAAAATAGATCACATATAAGGTCACAAAACAAGTCTCAACAAATTAAAAAAAAAAAATCAAAATCATACCATGCATCTTTTCTGACAAGGCTATGAAACTAAAAGTCACCCACAAGAAAAAATTTGGAAAGACCTCAAATACATGGAGGTTAAATAACATGTTACTAAACAATGAATGGGTCAACTGAGAAGTCAAAGAAGAAATAAAAAATTACATGGAAACAAATGAAAATAAAAACACAACTGTCCAAAATCTTTTGAATGCAACAAAAACAGTTCTAAGAGGGAAGTGTATAGCAATACAGGACTACCTCAAGAAGCAAGAAAAATCTCAAATAGACAACATAACCTTAAACCTAAAGGAGCTAGAAAAAGAATAATTGACAAAACCCCAATCCAGCAGAAGAAAGGAAATAATAAAGATTAGAGCAGAAATAAATGATACAGAAACAATACAAAACAAACAAGCAAAAAACAATAGAATAGATTGATGCAACCAGGAGCTGGTTCTTTGAAAAGATCAACAAAATTGATAAAAAGAGAGAGAACCCAAATAAACAAAACCATTAATGAAAGAGGAGAAATAACCAACATCACAGAAATACAAACAATTTGAAAACCTATATGCCAACAACTTAGACAAAAGAAATGGATAAATTCCTAGAAACATGTGACCTACCAAAACTAAAGCAGAAAGAAATAGAAAATTTGAACTGACCAAATATCAGCAATGAAACTGAATCAGTAACCACAAAGCTCTCAAAAAACTAAAGTCCAGGACCAGATGACTTCAAAGGTAAAGTCAACCAAACATTTAAAGAATTGATACCTATTCTTCTCAAACTATTCCAAAAAAAGAGAAGAGGAAGAAAAACTTCCTAATTTATTCTAGAAGGCCAATACCAAAAACAGACAAAGATACCACAAAAGAAGAGAACTATAGGCCAATATCTCTCATGAATTTGGATGCAAAAATTCTATACAAAATATTAGCAAACATAACCTGACAATAAATTTTTAAAAATCACATACTACAATCAAGTGGGATTTATTCCCAGGATGCAAAACAATCAATGTGATACATCACATCAATAAAAGAAAGGATAAACACTATATGATCATTTCAATAGATGCAGAAAAAGTGTTCAATGAAGTACAACATCAGTTTATGATTAAAAAAAAAACCCTCTGTAAAGTATGTCTAGAGGGAACGTACTGCAACATAATAAAGGCCTTATATGAAAAACACACAACCAACATCATACTCATTGGTGACAAACTGAGAGCTTTTCCCCTAAGATCAGGAACAAGACAAAGATGTCCAATTTTACCACTTGTATTCAACATAATCCTGGAACTTCTAGCCACAGGAATTAGACAACATAAAGAAATAAAAGGCATCCAAATTGGTAAAGAAGAAGTAAAACTCTCACTATTTGCAGATGGCATTATGCTGTAAATAGAAAACCCTAAAGACTCCACCAAAAAACTACTAGAACTGATAAATTAAATCAGTAAAGTTATATACAAAATCAACATACAGAAACCTGTTGCATTCATGTACACTACTAATGAAGCAGGGAAAAGTAAAATTAGGAAAACAACCCCATTTAAAAGTTCACAAAAAGCAATAAAATGTCTAGGAATAAACTTAACCAAAGAGGTGAAAGACCTATACTCTGAAAACTGTAAAACACCGATGAAGTTCAAGACGTCTACAGAAAAGGAAAGGCATTTTATATTCATGGGTTGGAAGAACAAATATTGTTAAAATGTCTATACTAATCAAAGCAATCCCTATCAAAACACCAACAGCATTTTTCACAGAACTACAACAAAAAAATCCTAAAATTTGTATAGATTCACAAAAGACCTCGAGTAGCCAAAGCAATCTTGAAAAAGAAAAACAATACTGGAGGTATCACAATTTCAGATTTAAAGTTATATTACAAAGCAGTAGTAATTAAAACAGCTTACCACTGGCATAAAAATAGATACATAGATCAATGAAATATAATAGAAAACCCAGAAATGAACCCATGATTATATGGTCAATTAATCTTTAACAAAAGAGAAATGAATATATAATGGGAAAAAGTCTCTTCAACAAAAGAATGAAACTGGACCACTTTCTTTCACCATACACAAAAACAAATTCAAAATGGATTAAAGACCTAAATGTGAGACCTGAAGCCATACAAATCCTAGAAGAAAGCATAGGTAATTTCTCTGACAGCAGCTATAGCAACATTTTTCTAGATATGTCTTGAGGCAAAGGAACAAAAAGGAAAAATAAACTATTGGGGCTATGTCAAAATAAAAAGCTCCTGCACAGCAAAGGAAACAATCAACAAAACTGAAAGACAATCTACTGAATGGAGAAGATACTTGCAAATGACAGAGCCAATAAAAGGTTAGTATCCACAATATACAAAGAACTGATTACAACTCAACACCCAAAAAACAAATAATCCAATTTAAAAATGGGCAGAGGACCTAAAGAGACTTTCTTTTTTTCCAAAGAAGACATACAGAAAGCCAATAGATACCTGAAAAGATACTCAACATCACTCATCATCAGAGAAATGCAAATCACAAGTATAATAAGATATCACCTCACACCTGTCAGAATGGTTATAATCAAAGACACAGAAACAACATTGTTGGGGAGCATGGAGAAAGAGAAAGCCTCCTGTGCTGTTGGCGGGAATGCAAACTGGTGCTGCCCTTTTGGAAAACAGTATGCAAGTTCCACAAAAAATTAAAAATAGTACTACCCTAAGATCCAGTAGTGTGATTACCCAAAACACAAAAACCTAATTCAAAGGGATATATGCACCTTTATGTTTATTGCAGGGGTGTAATAGCTAAACTATGGAAGCAGCCCATGTCCATCCATAGATGAATGGATAAAGAAGATGTGGTATATATGCATAATGGAAGATTATTCCGCCATAAAAAAGAATGAAATCTTGTCATTTACAACAACATGGGTAGAGATAGAGATAGAATACAGCTAAGTGAAATAAGTCAATCAGGGAAAGGCAAACACTATATAATTTCACTCATGTGGAATTTAAGAAACAAAACAAATAAGCAACAAGAAAAAGAGAGAGAGAGAGAAACCAAGAAACAGATTTTTAACTATAGAGAACAAACTGATGGTTATCGAAGGGGAGATGTGTAGGAGGGATGGGTGAAATAGGTGTTGGGAATTAAAGAGTAGAGTTATGAAAAAAATTTAACTAAAAAAAAAAAGACATATCTCAGTCTTCATGCTTCAAGGATGGAAAATTAAACATTCTGAACATCAGAACAACCAAAGAATCTACACACACATTTCAGACGCAGTCTATTTCCTGCTCTGTGGTAAATTTTGTGGGGTTCCATTTTGTTTTGTTTTATTTTTTATTTTTGGGAAAGATTCCATTATGATGTGAATTTTAGAGATTTGTTTCTATACAAAATGTCTTTCGTACAACATATTATGTATATCTAACTCTATTTAGTAATCATTTAGGCTCTTCCATGTACCAACTGGTTTTCCAAGTATATAGTTTTAACTGCTTTCACTCAAATACAGGGAAAAAAGTTGTGACTAGGACAAATTAAGTCATTCCTAAGATTAAAATTAAAACATTCCCCTCCATCCCATCCCAAGGAAATTTTTTTCCCAGGGAAAACAGAACAGGCCACTGTTACTGTAAATTATATCCTTACTACTATTATTGGTAGTGTTTCCAGAATAATATATATTTAAAACTCATTGTGAATATGAATTTTAAAGGAAGACTATTTCATAGATAAATAAATAAGCAGTGATTCATATTATGATTACACATGTTGCTTAATCTACAAAATGTGGGGGACAATTGTGCTTTTAAAGAATTTGGTGGATTTAGCCAGAATTCATTTAGAATTTTGAAAAACATACATTAGCAAACACTTAATCCTTATAAGGTCTTCAGAATGTTAGTTCTTTTAAGTTACCATCTAGCTATGATTCATAGTAAAAAAGTATGTAATAATATGAGACTTCAGTAAATGGCGAATAATCAAACACATATAAAATTGGAAAAGTTATTTTTCCTGCATTCATTTTAATAAAGAAAATGAAAGTGTTTCTGTATTTTAAGGATCAAACTGTCAACTATAAATCCAGTCTAGTGCCACATAAATGTTTGCTCAAAAAATGTAAATGATTTTGATACTTGATTTTATTTTTAGACTAAGTTTTCACATCAAATGCACATGAGTTTATTTCACACTGATGAAAAACTGGAAAATATTATGTGGCAGGAGGGAAAATTATAAAATTTTCGGAAAAAATCCTAGAATAGTCCAGGTGTAAAGAAGTTGCTTGTATTCTTTATTGCCAAAATATGACTTTTAAATTACTGTAGCAAAATCAACCCCTCTCAAATCAAGTAGTGTATGGAGAAGAATTAATAGAGTCAGAATAAAGAAAAGGAGAAATAAGGAAATGAACAAACTTGTGAGAGGTAAAAACAGAAGGGGAGGGAAATTGGTATGAAAAATGCTCTTAACTATTTCATGGTATTTGAACCATCTGAGAACATGGTGAGAGCCAGAACTATGGTCTACAAAAATACCCATACACATATATTCAAAAGTTCTGCAAAATGCAAGTGTGTATGTTATTTCTAGAGTTGTGCAGCTTCATCAAAGTTAACCCCATATCCCCTAGATCAGGAATTTTTGGCCCAAATCGAAGATCCAGACCTAGCGTGAGGGTTGGATGTCAAAACTAAAAAATGATAAGCTATAAGGTATAGGAGTGTGCAGATATGATCCTCTTACAATAGAGAGCCCAAGGGGACAACCTCTTACCAAACTGCTCCCACGAAATCACAATTACTGAGATTTTATTGGCCCCATCGACAGGCCCAGTAACAAAGGTGAAGGCAAACCCACCAGCTTTGTCTTATCATTCAGGTTATAAATACTGGTTAATTAAACCAAACTCATGAAAATTTGGGGGGGGGATTAAAATTATAGCTCCAAGATCCACTACTGGAATTGTGTGGATCTCAGAGAAAAGTAAAGAGGCTCAATGCTTAATGGATGTTAGTCATATCAGGAAACGAAGTTGACAAAGGAATCCTGGAATCCAGAGATCAGTATCAGGGGATGCAGGCCAAGCCTCTTCCCCACCTATAGAAAAGAGATGAAAGACCAATTGTTCCAAGGCAATACCTTTCGTCAATATCTAGATTGCTTACCCCTAGAGAGGTCCGTAATCTAGTCAAATGCAAGTGCTCTCCTTTGCTGTGGCTATTGCTTTTACTGTGTACAGCCTGGATAATAGGGTTGCTAGTAGACCCCTCAGGCCTAACCTGTCCCAGAAGTGCTGAAACAAAATTAGCCAGATGTGCAATTTCACCATAGGATGGGTGAGTGTCCGGTGCCTGGAGGCCCTGTTAGAAGGGCTTCAGCCGCCATCCTCCGGGCGTGGATTTGACTCAGAACTCACATCCCTCTACACTTAATGATGCCAGTAGAAGGAATTCATAAAATGAGTTCCTTTCTCTCTCTTTTTTTTTTTTAAGATTTTATTTATTTATTTGACAGAGAGAGACAGTCAATGAGAGAGGAAACACAAGCAGGGGGAGTGGGAGAGGAAGAAGCAGGCTCCCAGGAGAGGAGCCTGACGTGGGGCTCCATCCCAGGACTCTGGGATCATGCCCTGAGCCAAAGGCAGATGCTTAACGACTGCGCCACCCAGGCGCCCCGAGTTCCTTTCTCTTAACCCATATCTCAAATTATATCCCAGGCAGAATGGACCTCCCTGAGTAACCAAATCAGGCTCATCTGGATGGGAGGTTAGTGCTATACTGATCCTACCACAGTCTTAATGGCACCAACTCCAGATTATAAAGCTACCATCCACAAAATGTCCCTACCATTAGGCCATCATTGTGCTCAGAATCTATATGCAGTGTGGATGGAGTCCTCATAAAGCTCATAGGTATCTTGGGCTCCTTTGCAAGGTTATCTCTGACAATTTGATGGAGCTGAGATTTCTTCTACTACGAGTAGAACTAATACTTACAATTCAGTCTTGAGCCAGGCCTCCAACATATATGCTTATAATCTAACATCAGCAAGCCACCCTTACCCTTCATGGATCTCTACTTGGGAAGGCCACCCTATCTCTGGCTGAATACAACATTTGGCCTAAATACAGCATCTCCTGAAAGGCTCTCTAGCCCAAGAGCTCACCATTAGAGATGACTGCATCTCAGAGGTAAGGCCACACCAAAGAAAACAAGGAAGTTAACAACATGTCCCAACTTTCCTGTACATTGGGACTCTGCCTCCCACCCCCCATCGCTTCTGAACCAGGAGGGAAATTGCTGTGGTGACTGTCATCCTGGAAGCCAAGATGCAAAAATTCTTGCTTCTGAACCTAGCCTTCATCAGAACACTTGCAGAATCTTGAGTAAGCTCCCTGATGACTGCCTGGCAGAACTAGATATCATTTCAGTCTTACGGAAAGCCAAGCCACGTATTGTAAACCACACTAGCCACAATAAAACACTTCTTCACAATACCCTTAGCTTGACCTACTGAGATTCATGGTTAGGGACCTCTCGGGGCTCTCTCAATGTACTAGATTACACATTTTGCTTTCCACCTGATGCAGACTCTCCTCTCTGCATCTTCACCACCTCTGCAAACACCTCTTCCATACCACAAATTGCCACCCCTACTCCTGTCCACACAGGATCCTCTCTGTTGCACACAATGACCCTGCTCTACACTATAACCAAATGGACCAAATTCAACAAATCAAATGTATCCCTATAAAAATTTGAAAGACCCAGGCTTTATGTGTAAAATGATGTTGGATCTATCCCCACAGAGGGCCAGACCTAGTTCCATCTCACTATCTATCCTGAAGCTCTTCCTAGCGATCTGTCCCTCGTGCTAATTCCCTCTAAAACACCTTGAGTCTCATTGAATCTCACCAAACCTCCACTCCTTTTGGCCCAAATTGACCAATCTGGCCTTAGCCCCAGAATGCTAAGACATTCCCCACCAGGGACCCTCTTCAAACACGTAGCCCAGGTCCTTCCTCTCTATCTGCCTGCATTCTGCCTTGATTTCCCAGTGTGGCCCTTCAAGGTGTGCTGTATACCACCTCCAGGACCTGTTAATAATAAACTCTATGTCACTTCCCCTTATGATCTTTGGTTGAACATTGGCTCACATCCGACAAACCCATGCTCTACTTAACAAATGTTACTTTAACAAAGTTACAGCAAGGAGCCTGGGCTTTTCTACACGTTGGTCTCCTGGTTTTTCTGCCTAACTTCTTATCCTTCAGTTCTCAGTTTAAATATTATTTCCTCAGCCTCTGACAATCATATATAAATTAGAACCCTCACCTCATTCCTCTTTCCAGAAATAGTTTTTAATCAAATTATCTTATTTTAATCCATCTTTGTATTTATCACAATTTACTAAGTTGTTTACTTCTCTGTAGTCTGTCCCCCTGAACTAAACCATCCACATCTTGTTTATTATCCAATATGTGGCACAGTGATCTGCAAATAGTAGACTCACAATAATTATCTGCTGGACTGAAAAGAACGAGTGGGTAGACTCTATACATCAGAACTATAAAGGATTTCTAAATATCTTCTGTAATTCCACTTTCAGACATCTTTTAGGATTTTGAAGAGGAAAAAAAGAGTTTAGAACTAGAGCACTAGAATTTTAGTAATTTTTGCCAGTGAATTATGCTGCCAAGGAACAAACAAGAAATGTGAAATAATAGTCCTCATTTGTCATAGTCTTGGGTATTTGTATTTATGTATTTGTAACTAAAAGATTTTGCAGAAAGGCAATAAATAGTTCACCAGTAGTCATCATTATAAAATGATATATTTAAAGCCACTAGTATGCATTTAAAATTATTTTAGATTGAAGAATACATATAAAGTAAGTCAGGTTTTTTTCCAAAGTTATTAATTTAATCAAAAGTAGATACAAAATAACCCAACAATAAAACGACGCACATCACTCTTTCAGGGCACTTTTCTTTTTTTTTTTTTTTAAAGATTTTATTTATTTATTCGACAGAGATAGAGACAGCCAGCGAGAGAGGGAACACAAGCAGGGGGAGTGGGAGAGAAAGAAGCAGGCTCATAGCAGAAGAGCCTGATGTGGGGCTCGATCCCGGAACACCAGGATCACGCCCTGAGCCGAAGGCAGACGTTTTAACCGCTGTGCCACCCAGGCGCCCCCAGGGCACTTTTCTGCTAGTTAACTGTCTGTTCTACAGATCCATCCTTCCTTTTCCTCTTTCCTTCCCATCTCCCTAAATGAAGTATTTTTTTTTAGCTTCTCAAGAACAAATAGGTTTGTGACTCTAAAAGCCTAATAGGAATGACACCCCAGACACATTAGAAGTCTAGCAAGTGACACAGCAGATGACAAACACAGATGGAAATTTCACTGCTTTCCTGGGATCTGTGAATTCCAAACATTTAGAGACATCTTCTCCTTTCTCCACCCCCTCTTCCTGTCAGCTGAGCAAAGAGGCAAGACTGGCTTTATCAATTTTCTTTGTTATCCCCTGTGCTGTTTAAGGGATTTAAATACGATTTTCAGGTACTATGCTTTAAGAAACCGATTACTAAAAAATGAATAAGATTGTTTCTGGCATCTAGTTTCCAAGATATTGAATGGGATTGGAAGCCTCTGTGGCCCCTTCAGATTAAACCACGGGTACTGATATTAATTCATCTTCCTGCCTTGGGTATTCCATTTGTGAGGCGATTAGGCTGAAGGATTACAGCAACATTCCTTCAGAAATTTTCTTTGAGAATCAGGTAGCGAGGGACCACAGAATCCTTGAAATTTAAAATTAGAGAGACAAGCAACAGCAATGACCACAACAAAGCAGCAAAGAGGCTACATTTACAAAGTCCAGACTTTCCTCTGTGATATCTTTTTTCTCTTTCCCCTAGGAAAAAAGAGAGAGAGAGAGTGTGTGTTTTTGTGTGCACTTGTGTTGGAGGTGGGCAGGCAGGCAAAAGAGACCAAAAGGCACCTAAAACAACAGAATATGTACTAACCGGGTTTGGAGTCTCTGTCCTGCCATCGACTTCCTTTAATTTCCGAGAGATGATAGAAAATTTATAATCAAAAGAAAATATAGTAAAAAGGAAAAACTGTGGAAAAAATATTGTGATTAATCCTTTTACTACTTATTTTTACCTATTTTTTATGTTTACTTTCATTTCAATTTTAAGCAGTTGAAGTATAGAAACAAAGTTAAGTTTTGCCTAATATTCAGCTCCTTGTGATTGCATATGTATTTCTCAGTGTTTAAAATTGTCTTTTGCATGAGTTAGCTGAAGTATCTATGTTAAAGCAAGAGACACACACACATTAGCATGTTTTATTACTTGAATTCATGAAAGTTCCCATGTTGTTCCTGGTTTTTTCCACCTCTTAAGTCTAATCACCTTAACTTTGGAGAATCTATCAAATTCCATCCGTTGATTCCCACCCTGGGAATCACATTAACCAGCTAAATATAAAAGCCATCTGTAGCAAACAGAGGTTTTAGCAACTACTATCTTTCACTATGATTATTCTTCCAGTGTTATATATGTTCTTTCTTACCCAGTTCGTAAGGGTGCAACAAAAGGTACCTACGTTCCTGACTTCCTTGGGCTTGTCTTATGGGATGCCAGTTGATCAAGTCCACTGCAAGCTTCTAGAGCAGTTGTGACTTTAAACATCATGTACTTATTTTACATATTGTAGGGCAGGGACATAAAGTACAGATTAAATTGAAGTTTCTGGTGGGATGATGGCATTGGTGAGTTTTAATGGTATTTTTCATAATGTTTACAAACATCACTGACTACAGATAGATCTGTCCTTAGAGAGACTCAGCTCTGGCTCTTCTCCATATATGCCTTTCCAAAGTTTGCCCTATACTCTGTAGGATTTACTTATTTATTTTTAAAGATTTTATTTATTTATTTGAGAGAGTGTTAGTGAGAGAGAGAGAGAGAGCACACGAGCAGGGGCAGAGGCAGAGGGAGAAGCAGGCTCCCCACTGAGCAGAAAGCCCCATGTGGGGCTCAATCCCAGGACCCTGGGATGATGACCTGAGCCAAAGGCAGATGTTTAACCTACTTCGCCACCCAGGCACCCCCTCTTCGTATGATTTAGATGCTAATGTATAACTATATGTTTAACGAGCTGCAAGTGATTATCAGGATGTCAGCTGAAACTTTTTTTGGACACAATCCATCTTTCAATAAAACAACAACTAAATAACTTACAAAAGGTGCAACTCTTAGAATCTCCAAATTTCACACAAGTAAAATTGAGACCGGTGAGACCATTAGTCAAGTACACAAAACCATACTTAACCACATAAAAGACAAAGAAGCTTCCTATTCCCTATAGGACAGTTTTGAATACATTTGCAGAGTCCTAATTCCTCAGTATTCTCCCCTCCTCTAATCTTTGCTCCTCTACACCCAAGCCCCAGTGGATTCTGGTTCTGAAAAAAAGCCCAAACATTTGGTTATGTGAGATTTTTCTTGATGAGAGCCTTTACAAGATGTCATTTCTTAATTATAACTATGTCGTAGCATCCATGAGGGAATTTCCTTCTATAGGAATCAAGGCAGAATGTTACTATTAGGGAGTGATGTGTTTGCAGAACACTGGATTTTGGTGACTTTCTTCCAGAGCTCCCATTAGACTGCAACCATTGCAATAAAAACCAGCCACAGTGACTACAAATCACACTCTTTTCCAAAGACTTCACAACATTATTAAATTCTACACCATGTGTATAGGTTATGCTGAGACATAAAACCTAGCAGCTCTTCTTCCCAAGTCAGTGTTCCAAATAAAATTACTGATATTGATCATATCTCACACATTCAATAACATTCATCTGTAGTGAAATTGCAGAGTACAATTTAGTGTAAAGAACAAAATTTGGGGTGCATTAGAAAATTCATATAATTTAATTGAACCAAAGGTTATAATGGATGAGTTATTTTCACTTAATTAAGAAAATGTATTCAAAACAGAAACCTGGATTTCATACTTATTTTTGACACCAGTGACCAAGCCCTGTCCATTTTACCTCTTTAGGAAATGTGTATAGTAAGGGGTAGGAATCTCTGCTATCAGTTGATACACAGTTTATTCAATAGTTTACCCTTTCCCCAACTTGTTTAGAATACTATTTTTGTTTAAAATAGTTTCTAAGTATTTTCTGTTTTTTCCTCTATCAGTATATTTGTGTCAAAAACCTCACCAATTTCAATTGCTAAAACTTATGCTGCATCTTCTCCAGTTCCTCATTCTTTTTATCTTCAAAATGGTCCTTGCTAATCTACAGTTTTTCTTCTTGCATGTAAAGTTTAGGACTTTTTAGCACTGTTAAGTGCTGGAAAAAAAAATCCTGTTACAATTCAATATGAACTGCACAGAATCTGTTGATTAGCTTGGTGGAAGAATTAAATTCATACTTTCTTAAGTCTTCTCATCTCTATATTTGATATGTCTTTTCATATCACAGACTTCAACAGCTTAGGAAGTCTTTTATATCATTTAATAACATTTTTATTTTTTCATAATGGTGTCATGTGACTTTGTTAATTATATTTCTCAGTACCCTTTCATTCACTACATTTTCAATTAGTTGTTGCTGATATAAAATAATGCTACTGAATATTGTATGTTGATCTTGTGTCCACCACACTTTCTCGGATTTGTATGTGGGTGATCACTTCAACTACAGACAAGTTTCATTTTGTTTTATTTTATCTGCAAAACTTAATACTTCGTAGTTCTTTTGTCTTTTTGCTTTGGCTGACATTTACATAGATGTTGAACAGAATTGACAATATTACTTAACTTTCATAAAGAAGTATACTGTTTCCTATAAATTTCAGGAGATGATTTCTATTTCATTAAATAATTTATCTTTTATTTTAAATTTCTAATGGTTTAATTTAAGTTTTAAAAAATCTTCAAGAAATATTCACTTTTCTGCATTTAGAAAATATACCATTTTTTATTTCATTATTTTGTGTGGTTAGTTACATTAATAGATTTTTTAAGATTAAACTGCTTAAGTTTCTGTAAAGCCATTTGGTAACTATTCATTTTTAAATACATTGATATATTTGGTAGGGCAATTTTTATTTTTATTTATTTATTTTTAAAGATTTTATTTATTTATTTATTTGACAGAGAGAGTGTGCACACATAACCAGGGGGAGTGACAGGCAGAGGGAGAGGGAGAAGTAGGCTAGTTTGAACAAAGTTCTATTCCAATAAATATCATAGTTGATGCACAGTTGAGAAAAATATGAAGTTGGTGCTAACTTATTCAGGGTTTTTTTTTTAAGATTTTTGCATATTTGGCTCTCAGTCTAAGCTGCTGAAAGGAAGACTATCTCCTCTTGTTATGCTTTGTTATATGTAAGTTGACTTGGTTGGGTGCTTTGGATATAATGAAAAATCAAATTCAGTGGTGGCATATATCCACTTAGATTCATGGCACAAAATGAGTTCTTTGAAAGCATTAAATATAATTTAAAGCATTTATTAATTACAGATTCTAGAATAGAATTTGTTTGAGTCAAAAGACAGAGTTGAAAGGGAAGTTTTTTCAAACATTTTTCAGGTAGTGGAAAAGAAGATACTTATTTTGACTGAAGAAAGCTGACCTCTGTTCCAGAGATTTGGCTCCATGTTGATTAGAGTGAAACTATATTAACCCAAGTTTTCAATTCAAATAAAAGAAGAATGGAGTATGGCTACATTCTCCACTGCCCTAATAAATTGCCATATAGATTGTGTTGGTATTCAGGAGATAGGAATTGGAAATAGATGCAACAAAAGTCTCATTCATCATTAGTGTCGAGGGACTAGAATCAATGTGAAGGTGCCATGCTGTCTCAAATAGCTAAATAGTTCATGAGGGGAAGTTTACAATTAGGCAAGATCAAACTCTATAGATTTAATGTGAAAAGGTTATTCTTCTGTCATAAATGATTGGTGGGATAGGACTTTAGACTACAGCATCTAGATCTTTTCTGTGTGACCAGAATTCAGATGAGTGCAGTTGTCTATTACCATGTGAAATATCAAGTTGTAATATATAACTCTTGGAGTCTAACAGGAGGATTGATAAATATATAACATTTAAAGCATTAAGTCCTTTGTGCTTCAGTGTCTGTATTTTTATCCTTCCTTGTTTTCGTAGTTGAAAAGTAACATGTTATTGTCATGGACATGTTTTAATTCACAAATTGTCTATACATATCTATACTTTGGCTAACGCAAACATATATATGGACATACCTATGATATTTATATTATAAAGGCTAAATGGAACAATTGGATCTCTCCTTTACCTCAGCTATTCATAGGCTAATAGTGACAATGGCAAAAGGAGAACTTCTCATGGAGCACTCCACAAACCAATCATATTTCAATGATGACAACCAGAATCATAAAACTTAAATTTTTAATAATAAATCAAATTGTTGACATTTACCTAAATCAATACTCCTCTCATTTCAAAGAAAAACATGAATACTCCCTTAAATGAATATTAAATAATATATTGCTTAAATAGAAGAGCCACAACAAAAAAGAAATGTCAAAATTGTTATATTTTACAATTGCCCTTATTATGTCCTTATATTTCTGACCAAGTTTTCTAATCTCATTAGATTCTGATTTTCAAATTTCACTGTAGGAAATGTATTATTTCCATGTACCTATTTGGAAAAACTCAATGCACTTGAACCACTTTTTTTTTTCTTCAACAAACTTTTAGTCTAATTGGAGAACACTTTATTTTTTATTTTTTATTAATGATTTTTTATTATATTATGTTAGTCACCATACAGTACATCCCCGGTTTCCGATATAAAGTTCGATGATTCGTTAGTTACTTTAGACACTCACAAATTATATTTCACACAAAAATGGAATTCTGTCAGACAGCATTATAGCAGTCTCATTTTTAGTGTTAAGCATTTAAATTGTCATATTTTATGTTTTAAAGGGACCAGTATGTCTTAAGATTTATATTTTAATGATATTTTTGATCATAGTTTTACATCTAAAATCATGTTTCTTATAAATGATAAGCATATTACAATTACCAGAAAATTCCATTCATAAAATGTAGACCACTGACATATTTATGATCAAATATTTTATGTACTTATCTGATATACTGACAGACATAGGATGGTAATCTATGCCTATATTTTATTTTAAAATTTCTACCTACTTCATTGCTTTAATTAGAAAAGTATGTGTCTCTTTGTAAGTTAAATAATATATAGGTATATAAAAAAGGTGATATTCTATCCCCACTTCAACCTCTAGCCACTTTCAATCTCACACTTTTGAGAAAACCAATACTGATCACTCAGTGAGCAGCTTTCCACAAGATCCACAGCCTTTTAGGAAAAAAATATATATTTGGTACATTTCATGTTAATTACAATAATGATTCATAAAGCTGAATAATGCTTGCTGTGACCAATTATCACTGCAAAGCAGGTGCTAAACAACATTTAAACACTCCTGCAAAACAACTCCATCTTATTCTATTAGAGTTTTATTTTTTAAGTTCAAAGGCTCCTAATCAGCTTAGAATCTTGGAAGTTTTAAGCTGAAATGGGCTTTTTCAACTCATTTTGTCCATGCTCTCACTTTTAAGAAAACACTTAGACCAGCCAATAGAGATTAAACATGAAGGTTTTTGTTTGTTTGTTTTCAAGACTCTAAAAGATTTCAGAAGTGATTCCATCAACCCAAGTCAGACAATGATTTCCTTAACACACTTTCCAAATATTACCATTACATAATAAAATATATTTATTATTTTACTTTCTCAATATCCAGAGGAGCTAGCAATAGCTATAATAATATAAAAATTACATTTAACTAGGATTGACACTTGAAATACTTAAACAACATTGTAGAATGGACGGTGATCATCCAAAACAAATACCAGAAGGTCACAGATCAATAAGAGGGAATGACCATAAATAACCTGTATAGACTTGCTCTTTTTGCAAATCTCTCTATAGGCAGAGCAGCTTCTGTGAAAGATGTTGACCAAAAGTATGCAGAGACATTTGCAATTGGCAGAAATCTTATTTAGAACAAGCAAAGGTAGATTTTTGTTGACTTATAACTCTTGGAATAGTGCTAGTTTAATAAATGACTGGATTAAGGGAGCAACTAATGTTATCAGGACTTTATCTTTATCTCTCCATCTCCCAGTCTTGCCCACCTCTGTGTGAGATTTATGCCCAGAGTGTCACAAAATGGTGGGTATACTACCTCCATTTCTCCATAGATACCCTTAACTTGTTAGGTTCTGGACAAATAATGCCCAAATGTTGGTTTCAGTAAAATATTCATTAGAATAATATCATTAGAATATTTCATTGTTTAAAATTATTATTCTAAGGTTCCATGGAGATTTGGGGTCACTGTGTCTTGGGTAAGACTTGGGAATCTGAAATTTCAGCACACATTCCAGGTTCCTCTGATGAAGATGAAGGAAGACATAATGCTCTAGAAACAGACTTTGGCCTACGCTGCACATATAGTGCTACTCTCCACAGCAGTAGTTTCATACTTTTTAAAGCAGAGTAATTTCTTGAAGTTAAATGTTTGTGAAATTCCAGTATATTAATGGTATATTATACCTACCAATACATTATTTTTTAAAAGATTTATTTATTTGAGAGAGAGAGCAAGCAAGAGAGCACAAGCAAGGGGAGCAGCAGAAGGGGAGGGAGAAGCAGGCTCCCCATTGATCAGGGAGCCTGATGCAGGGCTGGATCCCAGGACTTCAAGATCATGACCTGAGATGAAGGCAGACACTTAACCAACTGAGCCACCCAGATGCCCCCCTACCAATACATTAAAAAGGGAATTTATGCATATTAGAAGTGTAATTTAGAATAACCAAATAACTTAGAAATATCTAAATCTTTCATCTTTCAATGAAACAATGGGCAGAAGTTTATCCCAAATTTGCTAGCACTCAGAATAGAATTTCCAATGATCTGTTAACTCCTAATGTGTCCACCTCCTCATTCTTCATGATGCATAAATTCACTCCATATATTTTTTTAAATGAATCTTGAGAAAATGGAAGAGCATCAAGAAAACATTTTTATTCACTCTGTTCATTTTGTCTTTTCAAATTGTTAATTACATGGTCTGAACTAGTCCAGCCTGGGGCCTGTTCTTAGAGGTAGCAGAGGGGAAGAGTGACAATATACAATGAAGAAAATAAACAAACAGGATAATGGAGGACTATAATCAGTTTTGGGGAGAAATTTAATAAGGTGATGTGTTAAGAGAATAATTGAGAGCAGGCGATAGTTAAATAGACTTCATTGTAGTTTACACATTGGTTCTGTCAGCTTGATAGGAAACTCATTGATAGCAAGGAGCAGAACACATTTATCTTTGCTTTCCTCATCTCCAGTATGTAGCCTCTAGAATATAACACATGTGTATGAATGTTTGTTGGATTTTTTCCCTATACATAACTGTTGTGTTCATATTAATCAGTCTACTGATGAGAATTTGGCATTTTATATAAGAAACAGGTAATAAATAATTATAACTACTGATTTTTTATCATTCCTTATAACATTATTTCTAAGCAGTGCAATGATAATGCAAGAAAGATACTGTTTACCTGCAGTTTTTATGTGAGTGATTTGGTAAATGTTTCAAGAATATAGATTATTGGAAGATATAGTATTTGAACCCAGGACTCTAGTTTTCACTTTATCCACTAAACCAAATTATTCCTCAGTAAAGTGTTAGTCAAATGTAAATAGTCACCACCACTACTTCTGGTTGTGATATGCACTTGCTTCTAACCATGGAGTAGGGACGGGTCTATGTTGAGATTTAAAGCAGTTGTCTGAGGATTCCCATGACCCTCGTGGGCAGAATCAATATATAGTTTATATTCTACACTGGCACTTTTTGAGGGTAAAAGGAGGAGTTATAATTATGCTGTGACAATAAGAGTAAACAGAGTCTAGCTCAGGCAAAAGAGGAGGTATGGGCACTCAGAGGGAGGGCAACAGGGGATTAGGCTTTTTAAATCTCCAAATGTTCATTTTCATACACCATTCCCTTTACTATTTTATCAATGATGTAAGGTGGATGTTTTTATCTTCATTTCAAAGTTGATGGACTGAAACCCAAAACAAGTAGGACAACGATTAGTCAGTGAAAGCACTGACATTGTGTAATGATCTATCAGAAGCTGAAACATATCTTTATTTCTCAGTACAATAATAATAATAGTAAGAATGACAACAACAATAGCAGAATTATTTTGGTCACATATTATGTAGAGCAAAGGCTATGATGAACCCAATGAAGACTGCAGAAGGGATGCTACTAGAACTACACATTTTCATGACAAATGTGTTTCAAAAAATTGCACCAGAAATAAACATTAGAAGAAGTGGACGGATGTCGCCGAGTCTTTGGTGATTCTCAAGTTGAATTTTATAACCTCTTCTATAATGGTTCTAAAAAATTTATGGTGAAGATTGATTTGTGTAATTTCTAAAAGTTTGATAATTGCTAGTCCAAAAAATTAACGATGCAGTAATGGAAACATAACATTTACCTTTGTACCACATTTGTATCATGCGGAAAATTTGCCATCCTGAAAAAAATTTAGGTTTGTGTTTGCTTCAATTGTCTCAGAAAATTTTGGATTTCATTTTTGGGTTATGTATAAATATTCTTTAGATCTGTGGTGGCTTTAGCAATGAGTAAACTACTTAACTTGGACAATCAAGACCTTTGTGTCCAGGCCTCTCTAATATTGATGAGATTTACTCTATAGATTAACTGCATATGTAGCAAAGAGGGCACCAATGATTAATCACGGTTAAATGACTCCAGGCAATAAGGAAGGAAGGAAAAGAACAGCATCTTCTTAGTTCTGGAAATGCCTTGAAGATCTTGGATTCTGACATTCTGAGAGGTTAATAGTTTAATAACAACAATAGTAAAAACCAAAACAATGTCATTTATCATTTATTAAGCCCATGTTACATGTCAAGCATAGCGCTAAGTACTGTGCATGCATTATCTCTAATTCTTACAACAAACTTCCATTTTGAAAATGAGAAACTGAGACATACTGGCTATGTACATTGTCCAAGGTCACGCAGCCAGTGAACAATGGATCTTGCCTTAAATTCAAGTCTGACAGTTAATTTCCTACCCCATCATTATTCTTTCCACCCAAAATAGTCAACCATTTCTTAAGGGTTAATGACAACGCATGTTGTTTATAGAGCACTGAATAATATCTTTTTGAAAATGTTATAATCTGAAATATTCAAAAAGATTTTTAAAAACCAAAATTGTTCACATGTGTTTCTTTTTTTGTTGTTAAATAAAGATGATGCTTGAGTGTAAATCCTCAGGATTTTGCCTCTGCTAGAAGTAAACTTTTCCATACTGTGAGAACGATTATTTTTTAACTCCTGGTCTGTCATAGTAAATACAACCTAAAATTTGAAAGATAGTTGCATCATGAGATATAAAGACTCAGGCTAGTTTGATGGGCCTTTTTGGAGTCAGGGAAAATATTCACAAAATGGTTCTTAGGTCTATATTTTTCCTTATGCTTCTTTCTATAGGAATGTGTGCTATGCTCAATGTCTTTAAAATATTTCTTCTATTGGGAGGACTATTCATTTTTTATCATCCTAAAATAGTCCTGATAGGAGGGGATAAACAAATAACTGTCACACACACACACACACACACACACATCCCTTTCACATTTAGTATCATAAAACATTTCTAGCACATTTCATCTCCATTTTCAGAAGAGCTAATCAAAACATTTCAATCCTTTAATAAAATGTGATAACTGATTTAAAAAATACTCATGTTCTTAATGGATTTTATGAAAACTAACTCAGAATCATTTCCAAATAATAGTTACCAGTTATTGAGCGCTTGACTCTACAAACATTATATTATTTAATCCCCTGACACTGTCAAGAGGTAGGCAGTATTGCTATGCCAACTTTGTAAGTGGTAAAAATGTGCCAATGAATTTAGTTTAATTCACTTTGTGTATACAGAATTCAAACATGAACCAACACTATTATATATAGGTCTCCCGAAGAAGAAAAATTATTTGGTAACAAAAGATGGCAATCACTCTTATTTTATGGATTGGATGACTTAGTAATTGAATCACTGGCAAAGTTGAAAATAAAACTCCTGAATTCCCTCATTTGTCCTCTTTAGAAAGATACCAAATTACTTGGAAATCTCTGTAGTTTTAAACCCAAGTAAATATAATTTAAATCTTTTCATAAAGACTATTAAAGGATTCAACAAATTGACAATATTGAATAGATATTTGGTATAGATCTATATAAGCAATGATAGTAAATCTGACAGACTCCTCAAAAATACTGTCATAGCATGGGCTGTTACAAACATAATTATTTCACCTTTCCTGAGCAAAAATAATGATAAAGTTTGATGGTGAAAGAACCTGGGATCAATTGTCCTGCCACAGAATTTTGCTATCAAAAATACCATGAAGATATTGCCCACAGAATTTATTTCTGGGCACATTGAGAGAGTAAGGACATTCATATGCTTCACATATTAAATCCATCAGTCCAAGGGTGCATGAATAAATTGTGAATCATTCTGTTGATAGTGAAGGAGATGGTGATTGGTGGTATTCACACCTTTCTTAAATCTTGTGCTGAAAATACAATAAGTGTATTTTCTCTTTTAAGTTTTTCTGCTTGAGATATTGCTCATGAGGGAGAAAAGGTAGAATTGTTCTCTCAAAAGAAAACATGCACTCCATTAAAACGGAAAGTATATCTGAAATATAAGTTCATTTTCAAATTTAAAAGAATTTTCTTTCAGATCTCAGAACATAATAAAAGATTCATTGCATATGAGAAATATGCCAGGCCATGATATTTGCAGTGCTTCCTTTTTTCATAATTTCCTGTCATTGCTCCAGCTGTAGTGACATATTTTATTCAAGAAGAACATTCTATATAATACATGGAAATATATGCCATGTGTTTTTAGTAGCACTGTGGCATAGAAGATCAACCTGTCTTCAAGATGTTAGTAGTCTCATTGAGGAGACAAGATTAACATCCATCAATAATTAGAGAAAAACAAAAAGCATGTGCCAAAATTCTAAAACACGTGGTACAAAGACTGTATGTGCTATAACACTCGAGACAGACTGTTAAGTGTTAGAAGATTACGCATGATATCTGCAGGCTTCCTTCATATGTCATTCTAGTCTACTACTTGTTACCTGAGTCAACTTGGGCAAGTTTCTATATTTCTCTGGGCTTTAGTGTCTTACCTCTCAAAGATGTATAATAATGTCTACATGACAGATTTTATTTTAAAGAGTAAATAAATTGGTATAAATGGAATGTGTACTCAGTACACACTTCCATGATAATGAAGCCGATGATGGCAGGATTTATTTAAATAGTGAAGCATGAAATGTAGAAAGGACAGTGGGAGAAATGGGCAGTAGACAGTAAGGAAGGTAATACAGATTTTAAATATTTACCACCAAGAAAAAAATTTGGACTTGAAAAAGTAGAAACTAGAAAATATCAAAGTCCAACAAAGGTAGATTTAACTCTTAACTCTCATAATTATCATTACTTGTGTTTTTAAGCAATTTAATTAGTGTAGCTGATCCATAGTTTTCTCATCATGGAACAGATAGAAACACTTCCATCATAGGGATATTTTGAAGATCATGTGAAAAAAACAGCAAAAACTATCTGTTGTGTTCTGCAAAGCTAATTTACATGTTAAGTGCAGCACGTAGGCCCATGTTAGTAGCATAGTGCTTAGGGCCCACAATACATTTAGGAGCACACAAAATGTTCTAATTTCATTTCTTCTAAAATCAGAAGAAATATTGAACATAATAATAAATTATTTCAGATTAAATAATATTAATAAACAATAATTTATTATATATTATATTATACTTATTAACCAACTTGACATTCATTTTTATACCAATTCAGTCATAAACATAATTTTTAGTGTATATGGAGAAAAGGCTCCATGAAGGCAAAATGAATAGGGCCCACACCAGTCATAATGGGGCCTGGTGTTCAGTTCTACTCTTGCCCCACTTTACACCTAGACTACAGCAGAGGGTGGGCCATGGGAATCACAGAAACACAGATTTTGAGCTCTGATGCAATCACACCAGAAACACGGCAGCCCCTGTCCTTGCAATTCTATGCAAACATATTTTTTATTGTTTGATCCAATTTTCATTCTGTTTTCTGCAACCCAATGATCCTAATAGATACAACTAATATTCATCAATAAAGTTTGCTTCAATTATCACAAGCATAATTCAACGTCTCATTTTCATCATAACAGAAATGTCTCAGTCAACATTTTCATACAATTAAATATTTAAAGAATAAAGAACAAGAACACAGCCGTGTTTGATCAAAATAATGCTTAGAAAACCATGACCCCAGAAGCCCATGTTCAAAGAGTTTTCATATTTAAAGTTACTTAGTTTTAATCGTCATTTTAAGCTTCAGTCAGTTTTTCCTCAACTATGTAAGTGTGTCCAGGTACATGACACGCAGGAAATCTTAATAAAATTCCATATCTATCGCTATTTGATAACACCTCAATTCTCCCAAGAGGCTCTCACTCTTGTCAACCTTGATCCCTTCCTCACCATTTCTCTTGATGCCACTGTAACCCTTACCCAGAACTTGCAGCATGTCCTTCTTCATTGTCCAAATGCTTGAGTAGAGGGAACGTTGGTATAGGGAAGGGGAAAGTGTAAGAAGCATCACAAGTAAAAAAGCTTTAGTCTGATACAGAAGTACAAATAGGACCAAAGTTCAAGTATTTACTGCCCATTCTTTTCTTCTGAGGGCATTAGCTACAATTATTAAATGGCAATAGCTCCAATCATGGCATATGTTGCCCATCTATAATTCTTAGCATGATTGTTCATAAATAGAAAATGCAAATATCTATGTAAAATCATTAAGACTGTGAAAATAAAATAAGGATAGCATGTAGCTTTTGTCTGTTATTTTCCTGGAGGGATTTAGCTAACAATGTCAGTTATCCTGAAACAATTGTTTCTCTTCTCCTCTGCAAGGAAGTTCAACTGTCAAATGCCTCTGAAATTTAGACCCTACTCTCTTTTTAATCATTTCTTAAGTCAGTAGAATAATTGGCAAACTATATTTACAAGTTGATTTTTTTCTCCACTTAAAAAAAATGATTTTACAGCCTGTATTTCTCTGATAAGGAAAAAATCTGCATTCACTCAGTATGACTAAATGCTTCCTAATATATCAATATTAAGTAAGAACTATCCTCTAAAAGCATTGTAGCACAACGAATGCTTCTTTGTCTTAGAATTTAATGCATAGAACATGACAGCAGAGAGAGTCAGCAGAGACAGACCACTTTAATTTTTACTGATAATATGATCACAGGTGCATTTTTAATTATCTCACCACATTGCTTTCCCCATCAACTGTCACTAGTAATTTCATAGAGCAAACATGTTGCCCTTATGACATTACAGAACACAATTTAGAGTCATTTAGGATGCTTGTAGATTGACAAGTGGCTTCACCTTTTGAGTGAATACAACTAAGGGAGTCAACGGACTTAGAAAATTAGATGCCAATCATCTTTGTAACCTAGAGGTAAAGAGCAGCATGAACAAAGTAATCAAGAATATTGAAGTCTCCTGCATTAGTTTAGTGGCTGTTGCTAAAATCACTGTAGTCTAAAGAAAAAATAGGCAAAAAAAGCATCTTGCTGTAGTTTTGGTTGAAGATGGGGAGAAAAATATGACATTTTGGTCTTTTTCTCAGTTAACAGGTGTTACAGAATCCTCAACAGCTGGTACTTGCAATGATGACACCCAAGAATATAGAAGACCTTGGAAGTTCTGAGCCCAAGGAATCAGTGATTCATTTCCTGGTTTGTGGAATTACAAATAAAGAAGAGAGTGATGTTTATTCTTTTGATCACACTTTAATACAGAAAGATTTGCTTTCTGTTTGCTATGTTTTGGGACCACCCACTTCTCTGAGGTTCAAAAAAACAGCAAAACAACTTGAAAATTCTTCATATTTTATGTTTCTATTGTATTACTTTAGGATGCTATATTTTCTAAAAACCCTAGTTATAGGTCTTCTGTGTTAAAAGAACAAGCAAAAATTATGGTCCTTATTATTTTCCCTGGCTAAGTGATTTTTCTACACCTTTTAAAAAATAATGACCAGCTACATTTTATATTAGGGAGAAAAAAATAATTAAGCACCAGAAATAATAGGTTAAGAAAAGTCTAATTTAAATAACTCACATGTCAATGGGTAGACAGTTGAAGTTTTAAAATGTGGTATAACCATATAATAGAATACTATTCAACAAAAAGAAGAAAGCAAACTTACTAGTACATAAATCGACCTGATGAATCTCATAAACTTCCTGTTGAATTAAAGAAGACAGTTCACAAAAGTGTATGTGCTCTGTGATCCCAGTTATGTCAAATTTAAAAACAGAAAAAGTTAAATCATGGTGATAGGATTAACATAGTAGTTATCTCAGGAAAGCAGGGGAGGGGCAAAGGAAGACAAAGGAACTCTCTTTGCATATGGAAATGTAATAAATTTTAATGTGGGTGTTGGTTACATGCATGTGTACATGTGTTAAAATCTGTCAAGGTGTGCACTTAAGATTCATGTATTTTGCTGAACCCAAATTATACCTCAATTAATAAGAAAACAGAAGAAATAACTTTCTGCTTGGTTAAGGGTCATTCAGCCCTTGCGTACACTACTTCCTATAACCCTCACAACAAAATCCTATAAGAAATACACAGTTATTAGTCCAATTTTTAGGGGTGCCTGGGGGCTCAGTCATTAAGTGTCTGCCTTCGGCTCAGGGCGTGATCCCGGTGTTATGGGATCGAGCCCCACATCAGGCTCCTCTGCTGGAAGCCTGCTTCTTCCTCTCCCACTCCCCCTGCTTGTGTTCCCTCTCTCACTGGCTGTCTCTCTCTGTCAAATAAATAAATAAAATCTTTAAAAAAAACTTAGTCCAATTTTTAGAAGAGAAAGGAGGCACAAGAAAGATATAAAACTTTCCAGGGTTACATAGCTAGTGCATTGCAGAACTAAGATCAGAATTTAAACTCTCTGGTTTCAGAGTCTACAGTTTGACCACCAAGCTATCTTGTTTTTTCCTATCAGGTTCCAACAGATCTGGTGTTAATTTGTAGAGGAGCTTCATGTAATAGAAGACAGCAACAGGGTTGTGCAGAGAAAAAGAGTCATTAGAAGTAACGGCAATTGAAAGCAAAAACTATCAATCAGTGGGTTTCTGGGCTCTAAATAATTTTTGGTTTATGAATTATACATATGAATGTGTAATGCTTTTAACTGTAAAGATCACATTGTTCCCCAAAGTGCATTCAAGACAAGCCATTTGTTGCAGGTTTTGAAAGATCAATGGATGTTAAAATGTGTCAAACAGCTGTTGTTTCAGGACTTCTCTCCCCACTTTTGAAATAATCTATACTACATTATCAGAACACTTTTACATGTCCTGAAAACAAATATTATGGGGGGGGGGGAAACTGAAGCATAATCCATTACCCTGTACTTAATCTCTCAGCATGATTTAAGAGTAATAAAATATGGCATTATAAGCCCTAAATAGAAATAGATTTTAGGAGCAACTGGGTGGCTTAGTCAGTTGAGCATCTGATTCTTGATTTCTGCTCAAGTCATGATCACAGGGCTGTGAGATCAAGCCCCATGTAGGGCTCCCTGCTGAATGTGGGGCCTGCTTAGGATTTTTTTTCTCACCCTGCCCCTCCCTCCTCTGTCACATGTGCATGCGTACTCTTTCTCTTCCTCTCTCTCACTCTAAAAAAAAAAAGAAAAAGAAAAAAGAAAAAAAAAAGAAATAACTTTTATATTTTAAGGTATCAAATTTGTTAAATTCAGAAGAGATGTTCTAGAATGAAGAGTAATAAACAAAAGTGCAGCCAGTTAAATAATAACCATCACTCTATTTTCCCCAACTTCCAATTTCTTTGGTTATTTGACAGATAACGTGATCTCTTACTTAACAATAAAATTAAAATAAGAATTTGCTCAACTTTCTTCCATTAATCCACACGCTCCCTACTTCCTCCCCTACCTACAACCAACATTTTCTTTTTTCTTTCTCTGAAGTAGTGTTATTCAGGTACAAGATTTATTTCCCAACCTTACTGAGGACCTATCTAATCCTGCCTGTCCCTGTCACTCAATGGATTAGTCTCAATTTGCTATTCCAGACATCCCTTTTTCTTCTGCTTCCCTTTTTAACTGCTGTTTCCCACCAGCATTAGACTTCCCAAATCTGTCCCACCTTAGAACTGTTTCTTGGATTCAAATTGCTGTGTGACCTCCCCACTGCCATTTTGCTTTCCTTTTACAGAAAACCTTCTTGAACACATATCTCAACATTTTTTATCTTCACATCCTCAAGCAAATTTCTCTCCTCAGGGGCGCCTGGGTGGCACAGCGGTTGGGCGTCTGCCTTTGGCTCAGGGCATGATCCCGGCGTTATGGGATCAAGCCCCACATCAGGCTGCTCCGCTATGAGCCTGCTTCTTCCTCTCCCACTCCCCCTGCTTGTGTTCCCTCTCTCACTGGCTGTCTTTATCTCTGTCGAATAAATAAATAAAATCTTTTAAAAAATATTTCTCTCCTCAGTCTGCTGCAATCTCTTCTTCCACCCCCACCACTTCACTGGAATCACTCAAGGCACCACTGTTTTCCTTATTGCTTTGAATAAATATTTTTCCACTTATCCTTCTGATTTTCAGTATCATTTTCTGCTTGTGAACAGCTTTCTCCTTGATTTTTCCCCCCTTTGGGTTTTTTTTTTTTTTAAGATTTTGTTTATTTATTTGAGAAAGAGAGAGACAGCATGAGGGGGGAGGATGGGCACAAGGAGAGGGAGAAACAGACTCCCCACTGAGCAGGGAGCCAAACATGGGTTTAATCCCAGAACCTTGGGATCATGACCCGAGCTGAAGGCAGAGGCTTAACCAAATAAATTCAGTTTATCCAAATAAACTGAGCCACCTAGGTGCCCCTTTCCTTTGGTTTTAGATACAATACACACTCTCTTGGGCTTTCTCTTGCATTTCAAGAGGCACCTTCTTAGGAATTTTTTTGCTACCTATTTCTCAAATATGCACTTCTTAATTGTTTTTAAGCCTCAGAATTATATCTCCATCTGCCAATAGGCTCTCTTGGCACCAGAATCCACCTTCACCTCAATAACTTCCACTTATCCTCAGCTCTCAGAAAAAATAAGTCTTCTTCCAAAAAGACTTCCAAAAAAAGTCTTCTTCCAACATTTCTTCTTTCTGAATCTGGGTTACACATCCTCCATAAGCTCTCTTAAAATGTAATATTTTCCCTATTATGACATTTAACATAGTATATTGTAATTGCATGATCTTTTGTCTATGTCTTCCATTTTCCTCTCCAGCTCCATAAAAGTTTAGATCATGCCTGCTTTTTCATTTCTAGACGTATCTCCTTTACTTAGCACAGTGTCTTCCAGATGGCAGGTACTCAAAATGTCAAAAGACATTTGTCTTTTCTGGTGCCAGTACCCTATTATTTTAAGTGTTATTGGTTTAATAAAAAATATAGAAATAAGACCTCATTCATTTTTCTAATTCAAAAATATTTTAGTTTTTCATTTGCATTCTCAGATTTGTTTCAGGATAAAATTTCCAAGTCATTTAACCAAATCCAATGAGATTTTGACTGGGCATCCACTATATCTATAAACTAATTTAGAGAAATTGACACCTTCAGCATTTAGTTTTCTCATTCAAGACTATTTCTTCCTTAATCTCTGACTTTTATGTCACAGTAAGTATGTGAGAATTTTCTTTAGATAGTCCCCATGCATCCCTTGTTAATACTTTTAAAAAGTATGTTATGGGCTTTGCTGTTGTTGTGAAGGGGATTTGCCAGTGAGATATTTTGCTTGTTTTCATGGATATAATAGAGCTTTGGTTTAAGAACACTGACGTGGAACTAAACTTCCCAGACTTAAATCTAAGCTCTTCTACTTACAAACGGTACAGCTTTAAACATATTATTTAACTTCCTGTAAAAATGTATGTAATACAGGATTGTTATGAGAATTAAACTAATCAATATATTAAAAAGGCTTAAATAGTGCCTAATATACAGGGAAGTGTTCAATAATGATAATGATTATGAAACAGCAATTTTGTTCAATTCTCTTACTTAATCCAGGCTTCACAGTATATTCTCTTGGATTGGGTAGTAAAAGTAATCAAATTATGTAGAGCTAATGATTAATTTACATCCTTATCACATAGGGCAACCTTAATTACTGTTAAGAATTATTGCACTGGGCAGAAAAAGAAAAAAATAATGTTACATAAAAATATTAGGAGGCATCTTTAATTCAGACTCGATTTTAATTGTGAATTTCTGTAGGGTTTCACTGTTAAATATGTTCGTTGATAGTCTTAGTTTGAGTACCTGAATATACTGAAAGTTAACAGGTGGGCAAGTGGAGTTTAATCTTATTGGATAAAAGCTAGCAGCCAGTGTGAAATACATGCCTCAGAATTATCTCATCAGAGTATGAAGGAGCTCATGTATTTACACACTAATCTATCAATCACTGCACTCAAGGCCGCTGCAGGGCAGATACACACTGAAGTGGTAAGGTCAAGCTGATACTAGCAGGGCATCAATAGGGTCTGCTATGCTTAACTTATTTGAGATATATTGACCTATTCTTTCTCATAAGTGTAATAAGCTAAATAGTATACATTGCAGGTATGCCTAAGAAGTGTTTTTTTTTTTAATTTCTAGATTTTATACTTTAAAAAAAAACCCTATCAGCTGAATGTAACCACCTACTGAATGTTTCAACATTTACTGAAATGATTGGATATTTTTCTTATGTGTAATGTTGATGTTATGTATTTGATTAATGGTATTCTAACATCTTTTATTTTTTTTTAAAGATTTTATTTATTTATTTGACAGAGAGAGAGACAGACAGTGAGAGAGGGGAACACAAGGAGGGGGAGTGGGGGAGAAAGAAGCAGCCTCCCAGCGGAGCAGGGAGCCCCACATGGGGCTCGATTCCAGGACCCTGGGATCACTCCCTGAGCCGAAGGCAGACTCTCAACGATAGAGCCACCCAGGCGCCCCCTAACATCTTTTAAAATTCAAACTATCTTTGTCATACAAATAAACTATGACCACGTAAAGTATTTAAAAAATTTATTTATTACAGTTTACATGAACTTTATTCAGGAATTTTCCCTCTAAAGTTCTTAGTAAAGGTGACCTTTTGTTTCTTTTTTTTATTCTTAAAAAGGTCATAGAAACTGTAATAAATTCCAGAAAATATACAACATATTTCCTATTTCTTTATTATAGTATTAGTATACCTTGGAAAAACATTAAATGAACCAAAATATGTATTATATATGTATTATATTTAATATATGTATATATTTTATATTTAATATATATGTGTATTTATAAACATACATACACTATTTATAAATATATTTATTTTATAAATGATGAATATCTTATTAAAATTCACAGTAATGCTATGTAGGGCTAAATAGGATCTGAATAGGCTCTGGTCTTGCTATACTACAAAAGTATGTAACAGAAGGAATCTTCAACTGAATTTATATTTTTATTCAAGATTAAGCAAGTATAAAACTGGTATATTTGACCAATAATCTAAAAATATTTTTCCATTATTGAAATGTAGATAAGATTGGTATCTTTTAATTCTCATTATTTCTCAAAGTAATAGCCATTCATTGTATAAACATAGATCAGTAAAAGAATATTGAAAACTGCCCATTCGAGCAAGCATATTTCCTTCCACTGTTAATGATGGAGCCTTGATTCTTTACAATGCATGGTATTACATTTCCAGCTACAATTGTGTAGAGACATGGTCCTTTCCCTTATAAAATGGCTCTCTACTTCAGTTTTAGTTCAGGTTCAAAACTAACTGATATTGCAAACTGTCTCTAATAATGCCTATTATTTGATATCCACAGTTTAGAGTCCGATGGAGCTGATGACAAAGTGTGCATGCGCTTTATAAATTGGAGTAGAAAATGAGTCCTTGCCTAAATAATACCTTGCAATTAAGTAACATCTTAGCATTTGTAGACGTGCCTTCCCATGATGTATTTATATTATTTACCACCATGAACCTTGAGGTAGATTTTCTTGCATTGCACTATTATCGTTATCGTTATTTTGCAGAACAAATGGAGACACAGAAGGATCATAGCTAGATCCGAACCTGAGTCTTCAGTGTCATGCCCAATGTGTATCCCACTACATTGTAAGATATTTCTCACCACTATACTATGAGGCATTGTTCAACATCCTATCACTCTTAATATAGGTACTGGTGCAGTAACTCTTTGGAAGCAATTCCACAGTTTAATGGATGGTGACAAAACTACTCTGCCACTCACCAAAAGCCCTAATTAGACTCTTCATTTTGATGCCGTACTTTTTAGTATAGACTAAGAGCTATTGCCTTTAGCTTGACTTTCCTACTCAGCAGTACTGGGATGCAAGTGAAGACTTTATTTCTTCTCCACACTCTCAGCTAGCTTCCTGAGCTCACAAGACAGTGAAATCCCCAAACCTAGATGAACTCTCAACCAATTATTACATCTTTAATCAAACAAAAGGAACCAAATGTTTATTTATCTATGGCACAGTTTCACTAGCTACCAAATAGATGTGATAATACTTCTTTGTTTTGGTGATGTGAAAATAGAGAGCATGAATGATTTAGCATAGCACAAACTGAGTAGCCAGTTCTCAATCTATGCCATGGTATTATGCCATGGTAGCAGTAAAGTTGATCCGAAGCGTGGCAGCACGATGGAGGGGGAACACTGGGATGGTCACTGTCTTGGCCCCATCAGATACTAACTCTGACTTTAGCCAGAACCTCCAAATACCTGGGACTCAGTTTTTGCCTTTGTATACCGAGCGGGTTAATTGTGATGATTTCATACATCCCTTTCAGTACTAATATTCTGGATTTCTACATAATGAATAACACCCTCTGTTTGTCTGAGATTATAGTTCTCTGTTTTGTACATTTGAAGAGAAACTTAAGTGTTCTCACTGAAGTCCATGATGGAGCCAAGAAGCAGTTTACTTACTGAAAGAAATTTAGTCTCGCAGCTCCCTCCTTATAGTAGTGCCTATCTTTGTTCAGTTCTTTCAGTAGTACAGTTCTAGGATTTCAAATTAAAACTAAAATAGGCTATTGAAGTGGCATTCTACAAGAAGAGAAGTAATTTTATTGCTCAGGATCCCTCCTGTATTATGCAATCTTGTAAGCCAAATGTGAATGTTGACACAAATGATGTGTGCCATAGATACAGGTGTCACCGATAGAGCTGTGACTTCTAAAGATCCAGAAAGATAAAAAGTAAATCTGTGCTGTAATTTAAATCCAGGTTATAAACTTGGACTCCACCTGGGGTTTAGTTTAGATTTGATAAATTATCATATCTCAGCTCAAGGAACTTTCTCCAGAGACTTTCATTCACACTTCATTGACATTTCAGTAAACAGTATTTAAGAAGTAGATATGAAATTCCCCTTATTTGGCCTTTGTGGCAAGAAGATTTACTGAGGGGAAAAAACTCTTCAAACGATGAATATAGTGTAAGGGAAATTATTTTGAGATTGCAGAGTTTTATATAAATATTTATTTGGACAGATTTAAATATCACATTACAGTTGTTATTCAGGAACATTATGCCACTGATTTGAGCAATAAGATGTTACACAAATAGAATAATGAATATGAGCACACTAAAATGTATTGAGTAATTGTATGATAGGAAATTGTCTTTTAATGATTAGACAATTAGAACATATCTGTGTGATTAATCTGAAAGTGTCCTTTATAAAAACCAATCCACACCTAATCACAATTAAAATAATACCTTCAGATCTATAAATACTTTGTTTTGAATGTCCTATGTTTATATTCCAGTTGTCTGTTTCCCTGTCAATTGTTTTCCTGAAAGCTCAAAAGAATAGGTATTATAGCCATCATTTAAGACTATGGGAAACAGAGCTAAATTCTTTCTCAAGGCAACTTAGTAAATCAATATTGAGCACACACTAGAAGAAAAATCCTGTTATTTCTCTTCCATGATAACCATGACACTCAGATACTAAAGTACTTCACATATTTCTCATCATGCTGACAAAACCAGTCTGATGTAATAAAGACATATAATAGTATACGCTTTTAGTAGATGAAGAAACAGGTCTACAAATTGAATAACCTACTCAAATATGTGTTCATTGCACGGAGCAATGGGAGAGCATGAATTCTGACTTCTAGTTCTGTGCCCTTTTAATACAGCACACTTTCTTTTCTTATATATTCTATTAGACAAAAATTTCCAAATATATTAAATTGTATTTCATCCAATGGAATTCTATCTTCACTGTACCACATGGTTTTTAGTTGTGTTTGCATGTATAAAAAAATCATTCATCTTCACACATCTAAAATTCAGATGTTATTTTTGGAGTGAGATTAGGTTATTTTAAATGGTACTGGATCAAGTATCATTTCTTACTGAGTCAGTCTGCTGTATGACCAGACACTGTACACAACAGGCACTCAGAAAACAACCTAGTCTTTTTCAGAGTATAGGACTATTCCCATTCAAGAGTCCTTTAAAAGAATGCATTTAAACAAGACACTGACACATAGTGTTAATACATCCCAGGGTACCGAGCTCTCCCAGTGAAGAACAGTGCATGATTTGCTGCTTTCATTTGACACGATCTCATAAATAAAAGATAAGAGGGTAATGAATTATAGTTTGTAAACACTAGAGCCAAATAATAACTGCTGATTGCTAATAAACTGCTATGAAAATGGATCCATACCAGGCAGAAGTGATACTGCAGCAATAAACATTTAGTAGAGAACTGTGCATTAATAACAATTCTTGGCCTGTCCCTTGATTATTAATTCTAATGTGCATAGTTTTGTTTAAAATTAATTTCCAAAACTCTTTGAGTAGAGCTTCAAAAACCTGTCAGAAACTCACTTTCCCCCCATTTCTCAATTGCTTTCCCATTCCTGATATTTTTCAAACACCTTTGATTCAGAAGCTATTTTAAGAAAATAAATAAAATGTTAAATACAATCTTCAAATATTAAAGTATAAACTCTTCTTTCAGCCATGATAGAGAAAGTGGTACTGAGTTTGCCCTCCCGGTGTAAACAATAATAAAATTACACAAATCACACAAAGCATATATTTTAAGCATTAGACAAAATGCAGTTCAAGTCCGTGAGTTTTGAGGAAGAACAAAAGAGTCATTCTACATTTCCTTGAATTTCTTCCTGAGAGCATTTTCCTAATAGCAATGGAGGGAGGTAGAGCCCCAAACACAATATATTACGGAGCTGAGAAGACAGATACTGGATTTGGTGCTGCTAAGGTCATTGGATTTGATTGATCAGGGTACTGCATCACAGATCTCTGCATATGGTACCACCGAATTTGTGGGAGAGTTCACTATGGGTCTTTGGCCTGTAAGAAAATAAATAGATCTTCACTACAAGAAATGCTAAAGGAAGTTCACCAGGCAGAAGGAAGAGTATTACAGATGGAGATGTGGATCTATAAGATCTGTATTTATATGGGTAAATACAGAAGACTATTTTTTTCTTTTCCTAGTTTCTTTAAAAGAATAATGATTGTTTAAAGCAAAAATAATTAAGTTGTTTTTCAAGGGTTAGAACGGTTGCATAATTAAAACACTTGACCACAGCACAAAGGATGATGGTAAATGGATTGATACTGTTTTATGATACTTATATTTTATGTAAAGTTGTTCAATATGAATCTTAAATATGTATTGGTAAGTTAAAGATATGTCTTATAATCTCTGCAGCAGTCATTAACAACCTACAAAAGAACTGGCTACAAAGCTAATTGGGAAGCAGAATGCATTATTAAAGGATATTCAACTAATCAAGCCAATGTAAGACAGGAAAAACAGAGAAACAAATAATTGAAGAGACCAAAAATATTAAAAATAGTGAGATAAAAGGTTTAAATCTAACCATATGAATAATTACCTAAAATGTAAATGAATTAAAAGCATTCCTATTAAAAGCTAACGATTGTCAAATTGGACAAAAAAGTATCACTCAAATATGTTCTGTCTTAACAAGAGAGTACCTTAAATGTAGAAACACTAACAGATCAAAAGTAAAAGGATGCAAAAAGGTACACAATACAAATAGCAAGTAGAATCAGAAAAAGTATAATTATTACTAAATATTAAAGTTAAATCTCTTAAATAGTTTAATTCATCAGGAACACATAACTATTATAGATGTATATGCACCCAATAACAAATTTTTATACATGTATATATATAATACATACATATATATGTATGCATTGACTATATATGCATATGTATTTATATAATATGAATATAAAATGTAGAGAAAACAAAAATAGCCAGATTAAAACGAGAAATGACAATGCCTCAACAATAGAGATTTTAACCTTTTTCAGCATTTACAGAATGACTCCCTCAAAATAATCAGTAAATATATAATTTTGATCTATCTATCTACCTACCTGTATATATTACTGTGTTCCCTGAGTGAACATGATATATTCACCAGGATAGACTGCATACTGGGCAATAAACCTCAGCACCTTACAAAACTTGAATCTTATATAGAGTTTCCTTTCTGATTACAACATAACTAAATCATGAATGAAGACAAGAAATCAGACAAGACTCAAATATTTGGAAATAAAATAACATGTCTAGATATCCTATGGGTCAAAGAAGAACTCATAAAGAAAATTAGAAATATTAAACTGAATAATAGTAAACACACACACAAGCAGGAAATTTGGTATGGTGCCTCCAAAGCAATCATTTAGAGGGAGCAACAGGAAATCTTATATATTGCTATTGGGAGTATAAAATTATAAACCACTTTATTTATTTATAAACTGTTTTGAATAACTGCTTGGCACTTTTTTTATGAATCAGACATCCAGGCTGATTAAAGCTGCATGCATTTGTGAAGCTGTTCTATTAGGGCCTCACTTCCTGGGTCACAGAAGGGACAGAGGGTTTGGGGATCTCATTACTTGGCCCAGAGATAACACATGTCATTACTACTCACAGACCATGCACTATAATTAGCTATAAAACCCTAACATGACTTTAAGGGAGACAGAAATGTAGAGGGTGATGTGGAAATTTTTTGTATGCTACTATTTCTGCCACAGTTATCATGGTTAATTCAACCTTCATGGTAATTACTGCATAAGAACCAACGGGGCTATAAGAGCACCAAAAGTAGGGATCCTGTGGCAGGAGTGCGGTAGAGTCGAAAACTAAGGCAAAGCATTGTCTAAGGTTTTTTTCTAAAATTTAGAAACACATTTCCAAATGGAAAAGTTTTCTTCTTTTTTTTTGACAAGTTATTTTCTTTTAATATTTGATATCTATATTTTCATTTATTCAGAAGAGGTTTCAAAATGCCTTTACCCAAGGGATGCCTAGGTGGCTCAGAAGGTTAAGCAACTGACTCTTGATTTCAGTTCAGGTCATGATCTCAGGGTCATAAGATGGAACCCTGCATCGAGCTCTGCACTAGGCGTGAAGCCTGCTTGAGATTCTCTCTCTTCCTCTTTTTCTGCCCGCCCTGCCCCTACCCCACTCTGTCTCTGTCTCTCTCTCAAAATAAATAGATAAATAAACAAACAAACAAACAAACAAATAAATAAATAAATAAAAATGGCTTTACCCAAGATACATTGCTCAAATCTGAATACAAGAAATTTGAATATAAGATTTCTCACTGCTTTGCAGATAATTCATATGTTTTATGATGTCCTACAAGGCACTGAATTGTATAACCCTTGTCTGCTTCATTCCAAACTCATTTCTCAACACACATTTGCTGTGTTTCAGCAGTACTTTTTCATATGATGAAAAATTCCTCTCTAAGGCTCCAACTTATTTTTTCTCTCAGCCTGGAAGTTTCTTCACAAATGCCTAGCCCCCCGCTTTCATACTTGTCTCTTCAGCTTTTAATCTATTAATGTGAGGCACATTGTTCTGTCTCTCTCTTAAAAGCATCACCCATGTCCATGAGGACAGAAACCAGGTTGGATCTGTTCTTACTGGCAGAGATAGGCATACATAGGCTCTTGAATAAATAGGTGTAGGCAAACAAAAGAAATGTCTATGACATAATAACATACAATCAAATGGTCAACTGAAGAATTTACCTCAATAACAATATCACTCTACAGTTGTACAATAATGATTTAAGATATTTAAAAAATCTCACTAGGGCTACTTAGAGTATCTTTTTGAAGTACGTAGATTAGCATCATCTTCTCCATTTTACATGTCTATAAAGTAAAGCCCTTAGAACTTCTGTGAATTACTTTAGATCAGAGAAGTAAACATTTATCAAGTGTGACAAAGACTGTTAGCTAAAAACCAAACCCCTTTCTTTTTTCCCCTTGGCCCACACCTGACTTCTCCTCTCAGCCTCTTTTACATTAGGTTTGGCCCTGTGTCAGATTTCCAGAAAACAGAATGTGGGAGGAAGTGAAGTACTTCCAGGCATAGCCCATTATGTTCTCTCATGCACTATCTACCACCATTTTTTCCTTCAGGCAGCTTTGTACAAACACATGCAGGGAACTGAAAACCATGGGCTAGCTTTAATAGAGCTACACAAAGAAGAAGATTGGATCTGTAAATTACCACTTGATAGAGAGTTACCTACCAATTAAGAGCATGCATTTCATAATTTATATGGCAAGAAATACATTTCTATTATGTTTAAGACAATCTATATTTTAGAGTTTATTGGTTAGAGTGGCTTGTGTTACCCTAACATATACAGTGGAAATTGTAGCCCATCTTGTGAAGTTCCTTTCAGTAGGTGGTTGCTGCCTTACTCTGCCATCTAAATGCATACCCACACCTAAACGTGTACACATACACCTCATACAAGTCCATGTATTGCAGTTGTGGCAGTTAGAGAATCCACCTTACAGACTCTTAATACGGGGATTGCCTTTGACCGAGAGGTCCAGCAATTGTGCTTTAAAATCCATTGCTTGATTTGCTATGAGAACACAGCATTGAGTCAATGATGGCAGGAGATCCACTAAAACAAAAAACAAAACAAAACAAAACAAAAAATACCACTCCTAGAAAATTCAGAGCTCCTCTCTTGACAGAGTTAAGCTCAATAGGTCTTAGATTAGATGGCAGTCCAGGACACTTGCCTCAATCTTCTAAGCTTCTTCCCTGCTTCCAGACTCAGACTTGCATCACAGCTTGATGCCTCTTTTTAGTTTTTCTGACTTCCTCCCAATCTCCTTTCATATAGGTATTTTCTCTAATAAAATCTTTGCATGTTTAATCCCATCTTGGCCTCTTCTCAGAGGGTCTGGACTAGCAAAAGGGCTTCATCCAAGGCTAGAGCATCTGACCCTCATAGATTATACAACTAGTCAATAGTAGATCCATTTCTTAATCCTATTTTATATCAGCTCACTTTTTATCATTACAAAGTTTTTTTTTTCAGTCATCTTAGCCTACTTTGGCATCAGGATTTTTATTTTCCTTTTGCAAAAATGATCCAGATTAATTGTTCAATATATAGTTTAAGCAATTGGAATCTGGTGGTCAGAAAGATGCTCAGCCTCATAAAATATTCTGAATTCTGAAATAAATCTGATACCAAATAGTTTATCAAACATATTTGCAACTATTCTTCTTATTTGAAGTGATCAAATACTTAACAAGCTTTATTTTAGAAATAGCTCAAGGAACAAGGGATGCATATCTTGTCAGGTCAATGGCCACACTCTGCATTCCAGGATGGGTGGCAAGATTTTATCTAAGTATGCTTCCACAAGAAATCAAAACAAAAATAGAACAATTATCCCAGAGAAATACTGTGTATGGGTGTGTTCATCAAGTTAAAAATGTTTCTGAAAATTCAGTTATAGGGGCACCTGGGTGGTGTTGTCATGTAAGCGTCTGACTCTTGGTTTCAGCTCAGGTCATGATCTCAGAGTCTAGAGATCAAGTCCCACATCAGGCTCCACACTCAGCGTGGAATCCGCTTGAGATTCTCTCTCTCACCCTCCCTCTGCCCACTTGTGTTCCCCCTCTCTAAAATGAATCTTTCAAAAAATCCCAGTTATAACTGTGATTGGCCTTCTAAATTTCCATAGGATCCCAAGAAACAACCATTTTCAGGATAAGAGTAATGATTTTTTCTTTATAATATAGAACTTCAAAACACAAAGAGCTACAGCTAAAGGGATAATTACCAACAAACATCAAACTCTTATCTGCAATATTTCCTCATCTCTAGGTAGGTAGGACAATCCTCTAATTTAAGGGTATAGCTTTAACTTCCCAGATTCAAGACATAAGAGCCTAAATGTTAAAAAAAAAATGAAACAGAACAAACAAACAAAAAACAACAAAAAACAAACAAAAAACCCAAAAAACTACTTTAAACTCATATGGGAAGACTGTCTATGAATGAAGGTGAACTGGGCTAAAATTGATCTAGTCTTGCTATGCTTTCAAAACAGGCTTGAATAGTATGGTACTGGCACAAAAACAGTCACATAGATCAATGGCACAGAATAGAGGATCCTGAAGTGGACCCTCAACTCTATGGTCAACTAATCTTCACAAAGCTGGAAAGAATATCCAAAGGAAAAATGACAGTCTCTTCAACAAATGGTGTTGGGAAAGTTGGACAGCCACATGCAGAAGAATGAAACTGGACCACTTTCTTACACCATACACAAAAATAAACTCAAAATGGATGAAAGACCTAAATGTGAGACAGAAATCTATCAAAATACTAGAGGAGAACACAAGCAGCAACCTCTTTGACCTTGACCACAGCAACTTTGTGCTAGACACATCTTCAGAGGCAAGGGAAACAAAAGCAAAAAGAAACTACTGGGACTTCATCAATATAAAAAGCTTTTGCACAGCAAAAGAAACAGTCAACAAAACCAAAAGACAACCAACAGAATGGGAGAAGATATTTGCGAATGTCTTTTCAGATAAGAGTTAGTATCCAAAATCTATAAAGAACTTATCAAACTCAACACCTACCCCCCCAAAAAAAAATCCTGTCAAGAAATGGGCAGAAGATATGAACCGACATTTCCCCAAAGAACACATACAAATGGCCAACAGACACATGAAAAAATGCTCAACATCACTAGTCATCAGGGAAATACAATTCAAAACCACAGTGATAGACCACCTCACACCAGTCAGAATGGCTAAATTTAACAACTCAGGAAACAACAGGTGTTGGTGAGGATGTGGAGAAAGGGAACTCTCTTACACTGTTGGTGGGAATGCAAGCTGGTACAGACACCCTGGAAGACAGTATGGAAGTTCCTCAAAAAGTGAAAAATAGAGCTACCCTAGCAATTGCGCTATTAGGGTATTTATCCAAAGGACACAAACATAGTGATTCAAAGGGGCACATACATCCCAATGTTTATAGCAGCAATGTCCACAATAGCCAAACTATAGAAAGAGTCCAGATGTCCATTGACAGATGAATGGATAAAGAAAATGTGCCATATATATATATATATATATATATATATATGTGTGTGTGTGTCATTATATGTGTGTGTATATATATATATAATGGAATGTTACTCAGCCGTCAAAAAGAAAGAAATTTTGCCATTTGCAAAAACATGTATAGACTGGAGAGTATTATGCCAAGTGAAATAAGTCAGTCAGAGAAAAACAACTATCATATGATTTCACTCATATGTGGGATTTCAGAAACAAAACAGATAAACATAGGAGAAGGGAAGGAAAAATAAGACAAAAACAGAAAGGGAGACAAACCATAAGAGAATCCTAACTATAGGAATCAAACTGAGGGTTGCTGGAGGGGAGGTGGGTGGAGGGATGGAGTAACTGGGTGATGGGTACTAAAGAGGGCACTAGATGGAATGAGCACTGTGTGTTATATGTAGCTGATGAATCACTAAATTCAACCTCTGAAACTAATAATACATTATATGTTAATTAAATTGAATTTAAATTTAACAAAAAACAGGCTTGAATAGATTTTTGATATAGTATTTAACCCACAGAGATTTAAAAAAAATCACATGACAACCTATATATCAGTCTCCATGTTTATAATAAATTATTTTTATGTAATATGCTTTCAAATTTTTCCATTCATACTGAAAACAAAAGAGAAGATTGTATAAGAAATCAGGAAATTTTTATCTGAAAGGGAGAACTTCAGGGAGAAAGAGCTTATTACATAGTTAAAAAAAACTTTCATAAGAATTGGGATATTTTATTCCTTGAAGATTAGTTCCAGTGATATGGGTCCTATTAATACTTTGAGTTCTGCCGTTATGTCCTTCCAGCTATATGATTCTAAGATTATGCCTCTTCTATGGGCCTCTTGATGTGGAAGAAATGGGAAGGTTTTTATTTAGATGTTATCTAGAAGATAACAGAAATGGCCTGGAGATGAATGTATCAGATTGTCTCCCGATATCCTTTCTCAGCATATTCCTTTTTTTTTCCCTTAATTGTCCTTGGAATGCACAATTTGAAATAGCTTAGACTAACCTATATAGAAGCTGAGGAAATCCATATATTTTAGCAGTAAGACACATTAAGAAGTTATCAGGAGCAATGAAAGTTATATGCCTCTGGCTGTGACCTCATCTACCAGTGTTATTTGGAAGCATTTCTAAGTTGGATCCTGAAGCCCAGAAGAGTCACGGGACCTTGATAAATTGAAACCATGATTGATTAAAAAGAGTAAGAGTTAGAAAATAAATAATAAAGTTTTAATACCATAGTAAGCTGAATAATCAGTAATTCTACTTCTAGAAATTAATTTAAAGGACGTATTCAAAGATTATGCAAAACGATATTTGTCTTAGTGAATCATATAACAATCCCAAAATATTTAAGCAATATATATGCCCAATAATAGAGGGCATATATATGAACCTGAACAAATATATATGAACATGAATAAATTTTGCTCCATCAAGATGACTGAATTTTAGGAAATTATTAAAAATGAAGTTATAAAAGAACTACAATGACATTAGGAAAATGATTGCAATATACTATTAACTGATAAAAAGTAGGTTTAAGCATTATAACCCAAATTTTAAAAAAGAAAAAAAACAAAGATGCATAAGGTGTACTCATTTTTCTATCAATACACACAAAAAATACACAGTCATATAAATGCAGAAGCTTGCGTTAAATTTGCCATAAATTTATGGGTGCTAATCAGGTAACTAAATTAAAGGTGTTTATTATCTTCTATATACTTACTTGGGTTTTCTGAATTGTATACAATAAAAATGTAAAGGTCCATAAGAACAAACATAATGGTAATAAGAAAAATACTACTCAACTAAAAATTATTTGGAAAAGAAACCAAAATAAGACAAATTATTTTTTTAAGCAGGCTCCATGCCCAGGGCTGACCTCAGGACCCCAAGGTCAAGACCTGAGCTGAGATCAAGAGTCAGATCTTAACGGACTGAGCCACCCACGTGCCGATAAATAAAGCAAATTTGAAAAAGGATTCCATATCCCTGTGGAAAGGGGGATACAGAAAGCACTAGGATGATGAATAAAGAAAAAAAATAATGAATTCTTTATATTTCACAGTAGTTCATTAAAACCAGTCTTGTAATTCTACAGAGTTGTAAAAAAAAATTCATCATTAATAAAGGCAATTGGGTTATTTCTGCTATAACAGTGAACGATGTAACCCTATAAAGTAAACATCTATAATCTTAGTGTGTACCCATTCTGATCCAGATGTGTATCAAAAACTGTTTATAAAAATGTATTTTAGATATAGAGTCATTGTTCAGGTTGCTATGGGAACTATAATCCCAATTGTGTCTTCCTAAACCGAAGTCTATTTGATTTTTGTCACTCTTGTCTAGGAGAATTCCAAACTGAGAAAATGTAAAACTCATTTGAGGAGAGGGAAAAAGCTCCTAAAATCTAGATCCTTTATAATTGTACCTATAACCTAATATTCTACACTATTATACATGCAAAGCCTCAATATATATTTGGTTAAACACTAATGTGTTTTAATTTATATGGTGTTTTAATAATTTGTAAGAAATCTCATCAAACTCACACTTCAGTATTTGTACTGGTGTCATTGGTCTCTAGTTCTTGACCTTTCTTTTTCTCTCCCCTGCCCCACATTCCCTGCCCATCACATACATCCAGCATACACACACATATTTGCAAACTTGCCCATGGTTGTGTTTGTCAAGATAATTTTTATGTTTGTGGTTTGAAACTCCTCTTGTACCTTCCTTCTACTCCCTTCTACTTTCCTGTATGAGCAGTACCCCATCGGCTAATGGCATTGATTACCAATAGGTAGGCAGGAAAGAAAGAGCCAGGAGGTAACATATTTCTTCCCATGTACCATTTCTTCTACTTCCTGCTAACACCAAAGATCTCTAATTAACAAAAATTAACATTGTTTTGTAGAATTTAAAAAAAATGCATTTAAATTCATGTATATTTGAGAGAATAAAAAATGAGACACAACAAATCAGAATGGATTTTCTTCCATATATCCCTCACATTCTATTTGCCAAATTTGTCAATATTTAAACCTAAACATATCATTCCTCTTACATTTTTCATGACTCACCACTGGTTTCCAAATAAAGCCTACATTTTAAAAACTATCTCTTGATTCTTTTACCCCCATCATTTTCAATCTTCTCCGAACTCCAAAAAGTACTTTCTTATATATTTTTTTCAAGTCATTTTACTTCTGGATCCTTCTACTAGGAACAAATTTTAACCACACCGAGTTCTTTGATCTTACTTCCATCTTTTTGCCTGGCTGTCTTCAGGCCTCTATAAGATTGAAACCTACCATGAATTATCCATCATTGACAAGGCATCAGTGGGTGGTCTTCCTGTGTACTCTCAAAGAATCTGAGAATCATCCTTTGTTGCATTTATCTCAGTGTATTGAAATTAATCCTTTTACATATTTTCCTGTTGTACCCAACAATTTCCCAGATCATTTGGTTTAGATCTATTCTCTGGCCTTGTTCTCTCTGGTCTGTATCATAGGAACTGCATTTTCCTAGGTTCCCTTACTGACAACTTCCTGAGAGGCACTGATAAGAAATTAAAAAGAAAAAAAAGGGGCACCTGGGTGGTTCAGTTGTTGTGTCTGACTCTTAATTTCTGCTCAGGTCACGATCTCAGGGTCATGAGATTGAGCCCTGCGAAGAGCCCCATGGTGAGCTGGCATTGAGTCCCACATCTGGCTCTGCACTGGGTATGGAGGCTGCTTAGGATTCTCTCTCCCTCTTCCTCTGTGCCTCCCCACAGCTCCCATGCACAAGTACTCTCTTTCTCTCTCTCTCTTAAAAAAAAATATACATAAATAAAAATAATTAAGGAAAGAAAAGAAAAAGAAAAAAGAGATTAAAGCCAGAAAAATTTTTGTCTCTTCCTCAAGTGACCAGGTGTCATGGCAATTGTTTCATCTCTTTTGTATCTCTATCTCCCTTGAAATCACCTCTACTTCCTGCTGGGAATATCTTCACATTGGTTCCCTAGGGGTGGAGTAGTTTCCTGTTTTCTCTGATCCACTTTCTTCAACCCTGTTTGGCTTCTCAGCTTTTTCTTCTTATGCCATGTTCCTATATTAAAGTCCTTCTGCTGGGAATTCCTTGGATAGTATCTTTTTTTTACTGGCCAGACCCTGAAAGATAAAACTAAAAACTTTTGAAAGCAGAAGATGTCTTATTCTTTCAGTCTTTTCAGCAATGAGCACACTTTTTCGTATATATTAGGCAATCATTAAATGTGTGTTGAATCAAACTGTGCTTTATAAAGTAAAAGCATAAACTTCTGAATGAGAATATAAATATTTAAATTAAGAGGCATATTTAGTTGTTTTGATTTTAAAATGATAATAGTATGTCAAGGTAGTTCATTTTCATTTATAAATATTCAGTCTCAAAAAGAATGTCCTGAAATAATAAGCAGTTGGTCCTTTATTTTTTAATATTTTACTACTATTCATTAAGAAAATAAAAAGTTTTTTTCTTTCCTTTTTCTAGAAAGAACAATTTCCCATTTGTTCTTCCCCATTGGCTTTGCCCACCCTTTTGAGAAGTGGCATTGTCTCTTAAGGTGCAACTATGCATCATTGAAATAAGCAATAAAAGAGCGGCAAACATTTTTTTTTTTTAGTATCTGAAAAGCAAGCTAAATGGCCTAAAATTTTTACTCATTTTACTTAATTGATAAAAATGTCCCAGGGCAAGAAAATAAAGTTTAATCACTTTTTGGTTTTAATTTTCTCCATTTTGTTTTTCTAATTAAAGATGGAGGATGAAAGCAGTAAGACCCCTGGGAGACACTACAGATAGCAACATTTCTGCCAGAATTAACAAAGTGGAACAGGATACCAACCCAAACAAGGCTCTTGTATATAATAGACTCTATGAACAAAGGCCATGGCAAATGCTCTTCTAAAGGAATATGTCCCTTTTGGAGATTAAAACTTTTTATTTGGCTTTTTTTAAGGTTGGACATGACTTCATATAACTAAAAAAATCACACTGTACATTCTGAAAAAAATATTTATGACTATGTAAGAGATGGAAAAATTTTCCAAATACCCTCATTCTTTATGGTATAGACTGGCTATGTTGACCATTCCATAAGCCTTGACAAATTGGTAACATGAAATGCAAGTTTTTAATACGAAAAGGAATCTGATAGAACTGCAATAGAGCTGTTGCCAGGAAGCATATAGCTGAGGCTAGGTCAAAAAATATAGGTCAAATTTTCAACTATCAAGTGGCAAGATATCCAAGTTGATGGAAATTTTTAATACATATTGTTTGTCTTGCCTAACAACAACAATAAAATAAAAATCAAGTTTGGTACAACTCTTTGTGATCAAGCAAAAATAAAGCTTTTTCTGAAAATTTACAGGTATCAAAATTTAAATAAATGAATAAAATACAGCAACAACAATAATGAATTCCTTGCTTTACTTTTGTTAATTCAGTATGAGGTGAATTATCACAAAGAAAAAATAATAAGGAGTTATGTTGTCACATATTAAAAATTTTCCCTTATGTTTACTAAATCTTTAAGTATATATCAGTACTTTCAAATTTGCCATGCTCTATAACTGAGATAGTTACATTTAATACAAGATCTATTTCACTATTTTAGGCATTTCTGTAATGTAGACCAAATGCTCAAAGATGTTTAGCATAAAGCCAAAGTTAGGCCATTTCTAAACAACTTGATGTTTCCCCCCCATGGTCAGTGATCACATTTAACTCAGAGGACCTAAAATTGCATTTCCATTCTTCTTGTTTATCCTCCTGTACCAGACATAAGACACATAATCTAGAATGCAGATCATAAATGTGACCTTCACGAAACTCCCATCCAGTAGAACAGATCGTGACAAATTTTGGAAGCAACTCTCAGTCTAGTTCCTATAGAGATGTGTGCTTCATCTCATCTCATCTCACTAGAAGTTTAACAAGAGAAACTGCTAAGGACTTATTGAACTCATGCTCTCTCTTATTCAAATAGGCCCAACAGTGTCTAGGAAAGACATAATTACATGATTAGCTATTGAAAACACAAAAGCCATCGCTTTAATTAACATGCAAGCCTTCTTCTGACAGAATAAATGTAGAAATCAAAGATGATTGAGCAGGTGATTATTTCTATTTTTCTGGGTACATAGATGAAGGGGTAAAAGGTTATTTTTAAAAAGCTTCTTTGCTAGAAAAAAAATCTTTTTAAAGCAATAAACTATTTCCCTAAAAAGGTAGAAGGGTTATCCTCACATAAAATAATAGCCTTTTAATCAGGATACTTATTTTTCAGTAAGCTGCCACTATTTCTTTTAGCTTATAGAGAACATCTAATGCATTTCAGTGATAGAAATGCAATTTCACTTTCCAACCAAAAAAGTTAATAGCTATCTTTTCTCATCTTATTAATCTCTTTTTGGCAAATGTATACAACGACAATAAAAATCACTGCATCTTGTATTCTTAGAAGATTCTTCCCTAAAATTTTAAATTCTAGGAGATGAATTAGCTTCCACTGTTCCTCTACTCCTGGAGATTAGACATACAGACTATATTTGAGGCTGCAGAAATAATTTAATTGATTTGTTTAATAGGGCCCAAATATCTCTCCTAAGGCTAAAAATTGAGGGCTGTTCTCTTTACAGTGCAAGCCCAGATATCTTGTTTTCTATGGTGAAGAAATAAAAGTCAGTAATAATCACTACTGATCATCACTAATGAGAAATATAAGAGATTTTCATTCTATCCTTCAATGTCAATAATGATTCAGGAAAATAATTTTTATCTTTTTTCTTTATGGCAAATATAATTTTCCTTTCAGAACATGGATGTGTTACTGGCCAACACATCTACTGCTGACCTTTAATTAGTGATCTCATAAATCCTAGCAGATGGACTGCCCTTCTAACCCACTAAGATAACAAGATAGTATATGTCTGATTTATTTCCTATTAAACAGTATCAGTAAATGGCCAAGATATATAACTCTACATAAAATCCAACCAGGGCTTCAAACAACTATAAAACAAAGTGATGACATTACAGATAAAAATATGTAAGTGCTAAAGTATCTACATAGTTTGATAAATTAAATGTTCACAGTTTATGTTAATATCTTAACCTTTCTTTTACTTCTGTGCATTGCTAAATTGATTATTTTCCTATGTATTATGATTTATGTGACTATATTAAGACCACCGAAAGAGAGGATATTATTACTCAAAGTGTTTTTTGAAAAACAGATGATCGTAATATAAATTATGTATTTGCTACATGTGATCTGATATATTAACATTTCACTTTTTCTTAAAAGTGTAAAAATTATTCACATATATTGCATTTAATCTCCAAGTACTAATAACCTGATAAAGATACATAACAAAAAAGCCAGAACTAAAATAATACCAAATTACTCATGGTTTTATTTCTCAAAGGTTAGAGTTTTTCCTGAAGTTGCTATATCTCTCCCATCAGTCTTTCATGACACACACAGGGACACGTAGAATTGAAGTAAATAAACATGATTACGCTATAGATAATAGCAAAAATCTGTAAGAGAAGATTATCTACAATTAAGTTAAAGAATAACAGGATCTTACTGATAGGGAAAAGCAAACTACACCCTCTTTTTCTTTTCTTTTCTTTTTTTTTTCTTAAAGATTTAAACTGCATCCGTTTTCATTAGTGTTTCCTTGTCAAATTAAGATGGAATGTTGAAGGCAGATGAGTGCTGAAGGCAGAAGATTGTACAAACAAAACCTTGCTGATAAAGCATGATGTGATGGGAGTCAAGTTCTTAACAGTTTCAGCCCCTAAAAGAAGCTGTGACCATCTATGTTGTGTAAACAAACTAGCTTACTTGAGAGCTGTTTCTCTTTGTCAAGTCCAAGTCAGTAATAAGGACCCAAAACAAGAAGTCCCTTGTATGTGTGTTTTGAACATTATGAAAAGGCCCCAAAACTCCTCTTGGCCTTCTCTAGGTAGGTGACAGAAATAGAGGAAAGCTTTTTGGATTAAGAAAGTACTGTTCTCTTCAGAAATAAAAATTATCTCCTGATAAGAGTGCCACATCAGTCTCATTAACACTTCAGCATGACTGAATATAACACACTTGATTAGGTTGAGGAACAATGACACCCACCTATGAAACCTTTTATGGAATGCAGGAGGCCTGGGTGCACAGGGGTTCTGGACAGTTAAAATGACTGGGGAGGTTGTCTGTTTGGAGATAGTATCTAAAATACTAAACAGGAAGGTGGAGATTAAGACAAAATACAACTACTTACAATCACACACACTGCGATTAACTGCTCTCCAAGTGGACCAAAAGGACCAAAATTCAACATAGGAGAAAAATTTCTGTCATCTGAGAAGTTCTCAAGTGATAAATGCCCAAGTCAAAATTGCTAAGTCCCATTAACCTTCATACATTGTATCTTTAGCAAAAATTGCCATATCATAGTCTTAAGGAGAAGCAAGATATAATTAGGTACTTCAATTTTCATTTTTCAACTGACATACACAATTTAAAAATTAAGGCTCTCCTCAGTCTATCACTGCTAAGTTTCTCCAAGGATTTTCTTAATCTGGTTCTGCTCCTCACAATCCATGAAAGTCCTAATTCTGAGGTTCTAATGGCCTTCATGGCACCATAAGAAATGAGCCCTCCTCCGAATTAACTCCACTGTGCCCAGTTCTCTCCTACTGGTGGCTTTCCAGTAAATTGCTTTGCTTAACACTTCAACAAATACTTACTTGTGAACTATCCAATCAAGGTCTAGTTTGGAGGCATTTTTATTTCAGCTTAAACCTTCTTCAGTGCAAGTGGTCTTAACCATTTTATCATTTTATCATTTGTTGGCTTCTACTCCAACATTGTCTACATATATTGGGTAATTCTTATCAAAGCCAAAGTCTGGTCTGTTGTATGGAGAGCTACTGAAATCCTCCCACTTCCACAGTCTCACTTAACCAATTTGGTGAGTTGTTGTTACTGTTTGTGGTAGAAGGGCGGGTGCAGGAGTATTTTCTAAACATTTCAATCTTAACTGTACCTGCTGCTCTTATGAGTAGGTACTTTCTCACATTCTACCGTATTAACATTGCTTGCCCCTCTGTGCAATGTCATGGCTTACTTTACATTTGTTTAGAGCCTATGTGGTTGACTGTCTATAGGATTTAAAAAATGCCTAACTCATAAAATTAATAAAACTCTAAAAAGCTCTTCAAAAAAAGAAGAAAGAATGAAAGAAAAAGGGAAAAAAAGAAAAAAGAATAAATGTACAAATTCAATTCAATTTTAATCTTAAGAAGTTACAATGCCTAAGCAAAGCATGAAGATAACTAATTTCTAGTTTCCAGACTTGTCTTCCCTTCAGAAGCAGGCCTTCAAAATGCATTATGGGGGGGGGGGGCAGGAAGAAATCTGTCCACAGAATTGTTCTGTGTTCTCTCTATATGAGAGAATGGTGGAGATGGAAAAGTGTTCTTCTCTTGAGCAGGCTGCAAAATAAATTATACATACTCTACAACTATAATTAGAAGTTAAAGAACAACAAGAAGAACTACATCAGGTAACAGTAAATATTAAAAACCATAATGCAAAATAAAATTATATCTATACTTAGTTAATAGTTATACAAACAAGCACACACATATTTATCAAGGACTGACAGAAAACAGAAAAGAAAAAGTTTGATATTCTAGAGTGGAGAAATAAGTATTATTTTGCTCCTTACATGACCTCTGTTTTTGTTATAATTTTATTTGTGAGGTAATTAAAAATAAAAGAAAAAAAAAAAGAATTAGTAAAAACAGAATCATATTACAAGTAAATTAAATATTGCCTTCAGCTAATCGTCATAAGAATGCTTACTATGTTAGACTTTTGGAAGACTAAATTCCAAATAATTAGTTGAATGCTGAAAATGGGGGATTAATTTACTTATACCCAAATGCAGGCACTCAATTGTCATACAACATTTAAGCTTTCTGCTAGGCCTTCATGGTTCCTGGGATAATTTGACAATAGTCCACCTTTAATCTTTTAAAATTAAAATTGATTTTCCCTCTCAGTTTCCTTGCACCACTGCACCTTATCATTTAGTTTATTTCAAAGGAAGAGAAAAAAAAAAAGAGTAGCCAACCATAAACAGAAAAGTTAATTCTATGGCTCATCTAAATATATTCATACTCAATCTATTCTTTTTTAACTTCTACCTATACTTACTTCAGCCAAATGGACATATACTAATTTGGGGTATAACATTGTCCAGGTTTTGTCCTCTTGCAAAAAATGACCCATTATTCTTAACACAGAGATAGTTATGATTGTCACTCCCTTGCATAAACCTTATTAAGAACAGATAGAGTCAAACAACGTTCTAATGAAAACACTTTATGTGAAAGATTTTAAAATTCTCTAATGGAAGCCAACTATATGACGGATATCATTTATAAGGTTATGAACTTGTTTCAATAAATGTATTCTTTTAGGCCCATGAAAATTGAATTATTTCAGTCCACTTATACTCCCTTAACAAATGAGAATAGTTACAGACTCAGACAAAATCAAAGAGCAAGATTTACAATCACTCCATCAACCAAAATGGCCAAAAAGTAAATAAAAAAACAAAGGATGCAAACAAATAAATGCTCTAACTTGAAATAAGTTGCAATAATATAAAACAACACAATGAATATAATCTAAAAGCATTTAAAGTAGTTCAAAAATATTAACTCAATAATTAGAGATATTAATATGTTGCACATTTAAAAAATACTAATTTATGTTATGATTACCAAATTATGAAATACATAAACATTTATAATTTATTCTCATAATTTGTGAGATATTGTACTAGGTGAGAGGGAAAAATAGATTCCTAAGGAGAGTTGCTACCTAACTGTATAGTTGAGGAAACAGAGACAATAAAATATGCTTACCACATAATTCTGTTTGTATGGAGTAGGACAGTCTCTAGAAACAGTGGTAACTAATTTTAAAATATACTAAAGCAATAAACTTTATAAACTTTATAAAACCTTTATAAAGGAATAAACTTTCTGTGTAGACAGGTGAGAGAATGTGCTGTGAACATTCTAGGCAAAGTGAACAAACTACGCAAAACCACTGAGATGAAGAAAAGTTTGGGTTCACCAAAGGTGACCCTTATCATATAATAGCTCAGTTTTCACACCTCCAACTTTTTTAACCCCCACTTTAATGAATAAACTTCATAAAATTTATTTTAACACCCACAGTAATACTGAAAACACCTGAAATATTAGAAACACTTGTAGCTTGAGATTTCCATTGAAATTTTAGAATACCATTTACAAAGCATAGCAAGGATATACTGAAATCGAAGAGCAAGCAATCAGTGAAAAAAAAATCACCATCTAATCTTTCCCTGGGATTTACTATGCAAATATTTCTGTAAGCATTGGTGCATATTCATTGGTAATGACAGATTTCAGGACATGTGTCCCTATTTTTGAAAGTAACAGAAAACATTGGAGGTCAGTAGACAATGCTTATGCTTGTTATAGAGAGATTTACCCAAAAAATAAGACTTCAATCCAAATTTCTTTGAATAGTTATACAAATTTTAACCTGTGTTATATACGTATAAAAATACTTGGGGGTGCCTGGGTGGCACAACGGTTAAGCGTCTGCTTTCGGCTCAGGGCGTGATCCCGGCGTGATGGGATCGAGCCCCACATCAGGCTTTTCTGCTACGAGCCTGCTTCTTCCTCTCCCATTCCCCCTGCTTGTGTTCCCTCTCTCGCTGGCTGTCTCTATCTCTGTCGAATAAATAAATAAAATCTTTAAAAAAAAAACTTTAAGATCACTTTTACTAAATTTTAATATTTTAAAAAGTATTCCTTTTTCTATTCAATATATTGCACACTGTATTTGCTATTTTTTGAGAAAGATTGATACTTTTATAATTATGAATTAGAAATTGTGGAATTAATGACTCTGCTCACAGAATATTAAAATTTTCCTCACGAGAGCTTGATCTGAAATTTTTATCTTACAGCAGCAAATTAGGTGACAAGTTGGCATCTCCTGTCTGTTTCTAATGTTGAATCATAAATATAAATTAGGGACAAAGAAAATCACAAAAGTCTTTTTATGTACTGTTAAAAGGTTTGAACTTTATCCTTAAAATGATGAGAGAAATACTTCTTTTTAACATAGATAACATTTTTTTTAAGGTAGAGGAAGATTTTATTCATACTGGTGAAAGTGTAGCAGCATTGTCCAAAATTTTAAGTGAATATAATAATATGGATGTATATGAATAGGAGATAAATGCTTTGTAATTTTAGTTACATAATGAAATGTATAAAAGTTCACAAAGAAACTTTTCAAGGCATGATAGGATTGGTTAATGTGGAAACCGATATTCTGGCAATACAATCAAGAGTGAAAAATAGTGTATCATTGATTTCGCTGTCTCCAACATGGTGGAATAGCAAAAATTAGGAAATTGAAGGGATATTAAATGTTTCCCTCAGACAAGACATAGTTCTTCACTATAAAAAATTAAATAAGGCAGATTTGTATGATAGCTTTTTAACATAATGTGTGTCAGTTTAATAGCATAGACATGGCAGAATAGCAGAGTTCTAAAGAAGGAAAGCATAACAAAAATACTACTCAACCAAGTATAGTCAGGTAGGAAAGATGCACCTGGGAGTTAGGGAGTAGCTTCCTAGTGTCTCTCCCTGCTTTTATGTTACAGCTAAGAAGAACTTTATCGAATATTACCCTCCCTTGCCTAATTTGTTGTCTTCTCTATGCTTGAAATAAACATATGTATATGTATTCTATCATGAACTGTTATTTCTATATGTACCACTAATCATCTCTCAACAAATTTCAAAAGATTGGAATCATATAAACTACAGTTACAGTGTAGTTAATCTAGATATAGACAAAAAAAAAAGTTCCTGTGTGTGCAAATTAAGAGAGTTCTAAATAACCATGTTGTAAAAAAGAACTCACACTGAAAATTTTAAAATATTTTAATCATATGATAGTGAAATAATACCTACCTAGATATGTGAAATGTAGTTAAATCAGGCTTATTGGGTATTTTGAACCTTAAATCCATACATAAAAAAAGAAGGCAGGCTGAAAATAAATTATAGTATACATCTCAAAAAAAAAAAAAAAGAACAAAAACCATCATAGTAAACTTAAAGAAAATAGAAGAAAAACAATGAAGAGCAGAAATAAATAGAAAAACAAACCAGAGACAGAAAGCAATGACAAAGCTATAGGTTGATTCAGTGAAAACACTTACAAAATTGATAAAAACCCTTCAAAGCCAACCAAAGAAAAGAAAAAAGAAAAAAGGCAGAAATAATCAATATCCAGGATAAAACAGAGACATAGTTATTGAGACTGCAGACATTAAGAAGAGCACAAATCTAAATTATGAGTAAATGTATTCAAAGAAATTAGAAAACTTAGGTGAAATAAATAAATTCCTGGAAAAATCACAGGATACCAGACTAAGAATACCCAGAAAGTATTACAAAAGGAATAAAATACAGGACATATAAGACTATACAACACTGAGAGGAATTTAGTTTGGTTTTTTTAAAGATTTATTTATCTATTTGACAGAGAGAGAGCAAGCACAAGTGGGAAGCCAGCAGAATTTCAAGCAGACTCAATGCTGAGCATGACGCCCAAGGTGGGACTCCATCTCACCACCCTGAGATCACGACCCTGAGATCAAAACCTGAGCCAAGAGTCAGACTCTTAACCAACTGCATACCCAGGCACCCCAACACTGAGAAGTTAAAAATATGTAATAGATGGAGTTATACAAGATGCTTCAGGGCTTGAAAGATACAATATTACAAAAATGTTTATTTACCCCAAATTTATCTTTACATTCAATAAAACATAATCAAAATCCTAAGAAATAGTTTTATGAAACTAGACAATCGATTCTATAATTTATATGGAAATGGAAAAGAGCTGGAGGAGAATTTGCTCTAGTGATAATAGTATCTTACTACAAAGTTACTATAATTAGAAGTGTGGTATGGGTTCACAAATAGACCAAATAATGAAAAAAACACAGTTTTAAAATAAACCTAAGTGTATATGGAAACTTTATTTCAAAGTTGGCCCAGCAGAGCAGTAAGGGGACGAGGCAACAACAGTGTTGAACCAAATGCATATCCACTTTAAAAAATAAAGAAAGAAACGTGATGCCTATGTCATCACACATAAAATTAATTACATATTGTAGTGGATATAAATATAAAAGGCAAAAAAAAGTCTCCTAGGCCATAACATAAAATATCTTCATGACTTTGGTGTAACAATTTCTTAAGCAAGAAGCAAAATAACTAAAGGGGAAAAATGATACACAGGATTACAACAAAATTCAGATACTCTGTGCTTCAAAGAAGACACGACAATGAAAGTGAAAAGGGAAAGCTATTCACACTTATAATCATAAAAGAATTTGTACCTAGAAAATAATACATAAGAAAAAATAGATATTCCATATAAGAAATGGGAAACATACAAATACTTCATAAAAGAAGATATCCAAATAACCAATAAATAAGTTGAAAAGTACCTGATCTTACTATAAGTCAGAAAACTGCAAATTAAAATCACATTAAAATAAAACTCTTTGCCCACAGGAATGCTTACATTTTTAAAACAAAACAATTTCCAAGTTAACTCAATGTGCGGAGTCTTAAGAACACTCCTACACAACTGGTTCAACCATTTTGGAAAACCAGTTGACATTATCTATTGAAACAAACATATGCATACCCTATGACTGAGTAATCCTTCCCAAACAGAAATGTGGGCTCGTGCTCACAACAAGACAGACGCAAACACATTCAAGGCAGAGTTGAAGCAAATCATAATTAGATTTATTAGAAGCACATTGTAGCAGTAATATTTAGTCAGAAATACTTGGATTTGGGGCGCCTGGGTAGGCTCAGTTGGTTGAACAACCAACTCTTGGTTGGTTGAGGTTGTGGTGTTAGGGCTGTGGTCTTGGGGTCATGAGATCGAGGTCCACATTGGCCTCCTGCTCAGTGCAGAGTCTGCCTGAGATTCCTCCTCCTCTTTCTCCCCCTCTGTTCCTCAACCTCCCCTATGTGCACGTGCATGCACTTTCTCTCTCTCTAAAATAAATAAATAAAGAAAATCTTAAAAAAAAATACTTGGACTTGAATTTAGTACTGCTACTTTTCAGTCACATGACCGGGTCACTTATGCAAACTTTCTTATTACAGTTTCAATATCTACAAGAGGAAAATTATCCCACTCATTTTATAGTCTCCCTGTAAAGATTAAATGAGATCAAGAATATAAAGTACAGGGGCGCCTGGGTGGCACAGCGGTTAAGCGCCTGCCTTCAGCTCAGGGCGTGATCCCGGCGTTATGGGATCGAGCCCCACACAGGCTCTTCAGCTTTGAGCCTGCTTCTTCCTCTCCCGCTCCCCCTGCTTGTGTTCCCTCTCTCGCTGGCTGTCTCTATCTCTGTCAAATAAATAAATAAAATCTTTAGAAAAAAAAAAGAATATAAAGTACATACCATGATACTAGGTACTTATGCAAGTTCTCAAATATGTAATTACTCTTATTATTATTGGCAAAAAGCTATGGAGTTTGTGTACCTTTGATTTCCTAAATGCGACTAATTTTTCCTTATTCAAGATAACAGACATCCAACAAACTTTTTTTAAGTATTTATTTTTTGTACCTAACCATACAAGAGAGAAAACTGAAGCAAAGGTGTCTGTTCTCGCCTCAATCTACTTTATAACACAGCTATGGTTTCTGTTGAAAGGTAATGCTTTCACGTTTATTTTTAATATAATGTTCTCTACCCCAGAGCACAGAACTTTTTATACATAAATGTACAAATTTCTAAGAATGATGCATATTACAAAACAAATCATAAACATAAGTTAAATAAGTTTTAAATTAAATACAGGTTATGATTTATAAAATAAATTTATAAAATAAATCGTAATCTGTAACAAACACTATTACAGGATTCTCTATATATTTAAATTATATATATATATATATAGGATTTTATATATATTTAAACCTGTTAGAGCACAGTACATGAACAGTTAACAACATATAGAAAACACATTTCCCTTAAGCTGAGGAGGATAGATTTCAGGTTAATTTACATATTCCCACGCATCCTGCATCTTTTGTATTTTCCTGACTGAAAGAAATAGTATCTTTTTCAACTCAGCTGTTTAACATTTCATGCTTATCTGCTCCACAGTAACTTTCAAAGACTAATTTTGAAGAAATCTGGCCCATAGTTATCAAGATATAAATTATTTTCTATTTTTTGGTGTAGTCTACTATCTTGAAAGTAATTGGCAGCTGAAAAAACTTTTTACAGGCAAACAATTTTTCTCCTTTTAATTGAACGTCAATAAAACTTCCAATGTCAGCATGTATTACTGAAAAAATGAATTTCATTAAAGCAGTCTACAAGTCACAGAGTCAGGGGTTTAGTACTGTTTGAACAAATATCAGCAGGCAGCAAGCTCTGCCTCTTACCTGAAAAAGAGAATCTCTAAGTCCCTCTGCCAATGTTTCTCAGAGTGTATTTCCAGACCACCTGCATCAGCCTCATCTGGGAGGCTTGGAAGAGTACAGCTCACATGTGGAGTAGGTGGTGAACTGAAATCTTTAAAAAATCACTTTAAAAAGCTTCCTAGCTGATTTTTAGACACACTAATTTTTCAGAAGCCAGTCTCTAACCTTTTGTTTGGAAGTGTTAAATTAACTAAATAAGGGCACCATTAGACTGAGTTGGCTCTAATGCTGTAGCATCCTAGGTAAACAAACCAAAATCTAAGCCTGCAAATACCTCAAGGTTATGAAATTCAACTGCTAAGGGCAACCAATCACAAACAGCTGACTAGGTTTTAAGCCAATCAAATAATTTGCTTTCTCTGCTTCTGTACTTTAAGTTGTTCACCTTGTTCCTGTCAGTGGAATGTACCTAAACCATTTCCGGTTTGATCTTCCCAGTTATTTTTTCTCAAATAAATTCCTAAAAAATTTAATATGCCTGTTTATCTTTTAAGAGGAGATTTAGAATTTCTTCATAACTACTCAAGAATCCAAAAACCAAAACTTGTGCTCTGGCTACCTGAGAGATATTTCTGATTAGTGTGGTTTTGCTGAGCTAGGAAGCCTGCCACGGCAATGGGTGACCAGGTCTGAGCAGTACCCTCCCTCTTAACATTCAAATCACAGTCTAAACTCCAACATATTCAGTCCCTTCTTGTTACTCCGATGCTCCATCTCTGCTCTTTCTGTGCTTCCTGGTCAACATTTATAGTCCACCCGTCATTCATTTAACCACTTGCTTGTCAACCTCCAAGGTTGATAAGGACTCTGAAAAGGCAAAGGCAAGAGAAACTTTCACATTGTTGCATCAAAATTTCCCAGTTACGCCATCTGTATCTTGAAGCTGGAAGAAACCTCAGTGTTCTTCCCAGGAACGCACTTATTCTAAAAGCAAGGAACTGTGCGTGAAGTCACCACTTGCCTGAAAAGAGGAGGTACTGTAAGGGGCAAAGGTAAAGCACAGTTCCTTTTAAAAATGAGAGATCTATGCCTGATAAGTGACACAGAAGCATATGGTAGGAGCAATAAACCATTCTACTCAAACAGGAAGTTTTGCGAAGTGAATAGTATGATCTTTTCTACAGCTACAGGGACATAGCTTTTCTTTTTTTAAGATTTTATTTATTTATTTGTCGGAGAGAGAGAGCGCAGAAGCAGGGGGAGCGGCAGGCAGAGGGAGAAGCAGGCTCCCTGCTGAGCAAGGACCACAATGTGGGTCTCGATTCCAGGACGCTGGAATCAGATCACCACCTGATCCGAAGGCAGACGCTTAATGGACTGAGCCACCCAGGCGTCCGAACATAGCTATTCTATGGTTTAGTAAAACTATTGCTATTTTGTGGCATTATAACTATCACCAGCTTGTCTTATGTTATTTTGAGACTTACTTTCACTAAAAGCTAAGTCTGTCTATTCCAAATAATGTTGCATACTAGGTACAAAGTCGGTAATCTCTGAGCTAGAGCTTTGTTATTTCATTTCAAAGACTGTTTGAGGTTTGACTAGTATACAAATGAGATAAAGATAAAGTTCGTTTTTTAGCAAAAACCCATAATATGTGGGAGGGTGTGCAGTGTGTGTGTGTGTTGGAAGGGAACTCTTAAGAATCATTTCTGAAGGGAAATATCTGGGTGTGATAAAAGCAGAACCCATTTAACCAGACAGAAGGAAAACTGGTAAGTTCAGCTACAGTAAGCGCTTAAAAGGACACTGCTGGTTGTGTTGCCAGGCAACCCAAAAAGCTTCATATTTCACTATCAAATAATAATAGATTCCACAGAATAAGTATCTACGAAAACAAAAGAATCTGAATTCTGTGCTAGTGCTGAGCAACTAAGGAAGAAAAAAGCCAAGGGAAACCCATCTTGCCTGTTGGTGTAATTTCTTGCCCTCCTCACTCATAGAAAAGAAAAACAAACAGCTTTCACTGGATAGTGAATGCCTTAAAATAGGGGAACTCAGCTGAGAGTTTTGAATTCTGAAACCTGAGATTCTTCAGATTTTTGAAGCAGTAGAGTGAGCAGCAGCAAAATACTTGTGGAGCAGGGGTTACTCCAGCTGTGCACCTTCCTCTAACAAGCACGTTCCTTGACACTTAGAACCTGAAAACAGCTACTGTGCAAAGGAATGTTTGGTGAGAAAGGACAGGAAAAGTGCACAACTTCTGATCAATGGAAGATAAGGTGTATATGGCAGAGAACAACACTCTTACTATTTTTTTAAAAAGTAACCTAAATTAACTACAATTTCTTCATGTTGTGAAAAACAGACCTCTCACAAATCTCTTTTCACAACCCCCTAAAATAGGCAAAAATCCAGAAAAACAATAAAGTTTGGGGCTTAAATTTCATGATTTAAAAAAAAGATGCACACTTTTTTTAGAACAATATATTATCATAAACTAACAAGTGGAAAATTGTTACTTTAGGCAAGAAGTATATTTAATTACTAATATTTTTGTTATTTCCTGCCTGATATCCTCCTATATGTTATTGGGAAAAAAAGCAGTTACCACATGCATATGAAGAATCATAATTGCTAAGTATTGGTGTCTCCTGTGAAATGTAAGGGAGATATTTGATTTAATTCAAGAACAAACATTTGTTTCATGAATTGAATGCAATTTGCTAAGGGCACTTTAGTATCAAACAAATATATATTTACTGTGTTTAAGCTTTCCTTGACACAACATATTTATCTAACTACTGTTCATCTCTTTTGCTTATCTACAATTCTTAGGACTTTTCCCTGTCCTCATAACTGTCTGGCTTCTTCCTTCGCTTGAAACTGCACTTGTTAAAGTACTTGACTTTCCAAAGCAAACTTTGAAGGACTGCTTTCAGTTCAACTCATTTACTTGAGGCACTTGACACCCGTCACTGCCCTCTCCTTAAAATTTTCTTCCTCAACTTTGGAGACAACTTACCTCTTACTTTTCCTTCCATCTGTTCTCTCAACTCTGTATTTTCCTTCTCCTGTTATTTCTCAACAAGGCATGGTCAATGGCCCTTTCTTTAGCAACTGTCTCAACTGAACTCATCTAAAATCCATGTGCTTTAGGTGGGTTGACTTCAGGAGTGAGCAGGTGACCCAGGATGAGCCAGCCAGAGTACTGACTCCTTAGTCACAATCCTCAGTCATTCATGGGTGGATCAATGATCCAGGACAGTGAGTGTGAAACAGGATCAGGATATTTATCTGAACTATTGGTTCCTCTGGACATGAACCAGGAAGGATCTGCTGTATGTCACCAGAAGAAAAGAGCCAGTTTGGAAAGAGCCAGCAAAAGGAAAAGTCTGGCTGGAAGATGACAGGGGGATGGAGGTGGGGTGCAACAGAGAGAGTCAGTTTCTGGAAGTTCATAGAAAAGCCCTCAAATCCAGCTGTGCCTAAAAGCTGTGCCAAGGCTTTCACTTACCAATAGTTCCTTTCCTTCTCTTCCGTCCTTCCTTTCTATGTCTCCCTCTCCCCATTTCTTTTCTCTCAATCTCAAAAATCAAAGTAGTCTAACAAATATGCTTGTGTTTGACCCTTAGCCATTTGCTTCTCAAGTTCTATTTTGTTTATTTAAATATTCCCTGTAATTTCCAGAGATTAATGTTTAACACTGATAACTCAACTTTTCTATCATATCTCCCCTTCAGGTATATCCCTGCCTATCAAATATTTCTAGCTGCATCTCTCACACGTCTCTCAAACATAACTTATCCCAAAGTAAGGCGAGTTTCCCTTCTTCTCCACAATACACTCAACTTCTGGGCTTTATTTTCTTTGATGGTCCTATCTACCTTCTTTCCAGGCCAGAAATATTATCTTAAGCATTTTGAATTCCTAATCAGTGCATTTCTTTTATTTTCTGATTTAGATGGAAGAAATCAAATTAACATTGAAAAATTCTTGATCATCATAGAAATAAGTTAGGAAGCCAATTTCAAGATACTCCAGTAAAAATTATGGTGGAATTAATATTATTAATTATGTCAATATTTATTCTGTTTTACAAAATTGGCAGTCACTGCTTTAGATGCTTTTTGTATGCTACATCATTTAACTGCACAAAAATACTATTGGTTTTGCATTATTTATTAGAAATTATCCAACATCAACTAGTAAGCATAAGTCTTTGCCAGAAACTGCTGGATTATTAGATAGTGTCCCTGGAGATTCTTAGAAAATAATACCAAATTGGTCTCAGATATGTGAGGATAACTACTATTCATATTTTTGTCTACACTCTTCTTCCTTGATATATCTTTGATACTTTGTTGCTATTTTAATGATTTTAGATTTTATGCCATCTATATTTTAAGCAGGCTACTAAAAGAACTTCAATCCTATCCATCATTTACTGCTTTTTGGATTGATACTTGGAGGTTAGGAATTCTTACAGAAGTTACATATGGCACATGATCCTTATGTCACTGTTTCTTTGTCTCTCAGACATTCATCTTCAAGTATCTTATAGGCCTGGACTTCCCGTCCTTTTTCTTTCTGCAGCCTATATTCCTGCCTTTACTCACAAAGGATATATGTATCCCATCCCTGACTCTTATATTTTAATCAAAGAATGATTAGTGATTATCAAATATTGTCAGCAACAATATAATGTGGTCTATTTGCCCCCTTTCAAAATGCAAATCTTAATAAATTACAAATAAAGAACACAAAAATACAACTGTCATAAGTCACAGTGATGTTTCACAAATTAAATGGAAGATGTGTCATCAATAAAATTCATGTTTTTCCATATTAATTTGAGAGGGATAAATTATTCATAGTGAAATATGAAAGCAACATATGGGAAAATTGACAGGGCTGCATTCGTTAAATAAATTTTGTTCAAATAAAAAGATTAAATCATAGATTAATCTGCTTAGAAATATGAAGAAGATGCTTAATATTTACATAGCAAATGATAAAACCGACATAGAGAAAAAGTCAGTTATACAGAAACTTGCAAAGAGCTTGAAAACCTGTTATATTCCAAATATTGCTAGGTCAGTCATTTCTGAAATTTTATTTTTGGAAAAATTTTTGTTATTGTGAAAGACATACATAGAAATAAGTGCATCAAACGCTTCTTTTTTTTTTCTTTTTAAAGATTTTATTTATTTATTCGACAGAGATAGAGACAGCCAGCGAGAGAGGGAACACAAGCAGGGGGTGTGGGAGAGGAAGAAGCAGGCTCACAGCAGAGGAGCCTGATGTGGGGCTCGATCCCATAATGCCGGGATCACACCCTGAGCCGAAGGCAGACGCTTAACCACTGTGCCACCCAGGCACCCCTGCAACAAACACTTCTTTAACATACACTTGTTTAACAAACAACTAAAATGTATGTGATCATACAAACAACATCTAGGTCAAGAAAAAGAACATTGCCTTACTCTAGAAACCCTCCGTTCGCCCTGCAGGAACCCAATCTTAACTTGGTAATAATTCCCTTACTCTCTTCTTTTTGCTTTACCACACGGGTGTGCATCCCAAACAATGAAGTTTAGATACGCTTATTCTTAAAACTTAATAAAAAATCACATTATATGTATTTCTGTCTTACATCTTCATCACAATCTATATTTGTAAGGTACAGTTATGTTCTTGAGTGTGGTTGTGGTTACACTATTTTTACAGGTCTATAATATAATATTTTAATGATAATACCACAATCTATGCATTCTATTGTGATGAATGTTTGGACATTACCCCCTAATTTCAAACTATTATTAACAACGCTTTTATGAAAATTGGTATACACACATTTGGGTGAATGTAGACATGAGTTTCTCTAGGACATTTAAATAGAGTAAGTCACAGTTTATGTCAATTCCCGTCTCACACAGATTAAGACCAAAGCGCTTTCCAAAGTGTTGGTATCATGACATTATATAATTTAAAGTTAAATGTTTTATTTTTGCTTCATAAAATTACTATAAGTTTAGGGAGAATATTTTCAAATACAGACTACAGTTTCTTTGCAGATATTTTACTACAAGTTAATCTACACTTGAGGAATGATGGATAGTTCTCAGGAATGTGTAAACAAAGTTGGTCTATAACTGGACATGGCTTTAATGCCACAATAAATTAATAAAGACTTGATGGTTTCATTCTTATGTCTTTGAAATGTACTTTCCCCAGAAATTTCCTTTTAAAAGGATGTAATAAATTATTTAGAGCATTTAAAATTTTCTCTGCGGCATTTCCAAATGGGCTTAACTAGGTGATTATTCAACTTTTTCAGAATAATTAACATGATTAGCTCTATATGATTTCTGATCACTTAAAGTTTGGCAATTTAAGTATAATTTATAATGCTCTAGAAATCCACATTTTTAAAAAATTCAGATGTTCATTTATATTTTTATCATAAAATTATTTCATCTTCCAGTGAACTATCAATCAAAGATTGAGTCAAGGATATATTTTAATGTATGTATAAAACTAAAGGTTCTCCATTTTGCATCTCTTTAACAATATTTTTACCTAGCTAAGTGAAATAGAATATTCAATAAATTAGTCTATTAAAATTCTTTTTAGACTAACAGATGATTTCATTTAGTATCATATTTCAATCATTTCATATATATATACATGCGTGCATGTATGTATATTCAAAGAATTAAATCACAGTTCAGAGTTTTGATTTCATCCTTATGAGAGAACTATAGATTATTCTCTTGATCATCTAATCTACTTAAATAAACTGACTCCTCTGATTATTTACAGTATGCTACAGTATTCCCTCTATGCTCCTTTTGTGTGAAATCTATGCCTAATCACTGTGCATAAAAGAAAGTGTATTTCATGATACAGAACTTAATGACAGTGAAAAATAAGAAGTTCTAAAAGATCCCTCCTGTCTAGACACCATTTGAATCGTAGGCACTTGTTATGGTACCAAGTCACTGTCTTGTCAGCAGGCACAAATTTCTGATACCAACTGTCACTTCATTGGAAAATAATATCCCTTATAAAGATTTTCATTCGAGCTTGCTGAATTTTTAGTGGAAAACAGGATGAGTTTCTTCCTTAAGTATCAATGAATTTTCAGAATAACTCCAAATTCCTTAAAATTGTATCTGTTTTTATTTAACATATAATTTTCTTTTTATAAATCTTTCTTCTCTTATGTATAACTCCCGAGAATTACATCTTTAGTCTTTTGCTTTTTGGACATAAAATATAGTAATTTCCAATGAATCACTATTTCTCTACTTTCAATTTTGTAGTTACAGAAATAATTGGGAAATTTCATATAAAAAATAAGTTCCTCTCTAAGGACCCATGTTTCCCTTTTTTGACTTCTTGCTCTATGTTCCATCAATCCCTTAAACTCAGCATGTTGAATCGAACTAGAACTTTGACCTCTGGCTAGGATGAAATAACAAAAAAACCTTCTGTGTCAAACAACTAGACAGCAGACAAAATAGAGGTAATATTTTTCAAACATTGGACAACAAGCAGCACAGGACTATGACCCCTGGCATAAGCGAACCAAAAAAAGATGAGCCCTTCAATTGTACCAAACAACAAAGGAGGGTTAGCTGTAACAGAATCAAGCCATCTTGCCAAGTTTCAGAGATAGAGATCAAATTTTGGGGAAGTCAGGGAAACTAGATTTGGCAGGTCAGAATAAAAGAGAGGAGTGAAGAGTTCCGGAGACAGACGACTCTGTAAAATCTCAGGGAATCCCCCAATTCTGTCACTGAGTGTTGCTCTGTACATGCCATGAGAGGAACCCACCAGAGGCCATGGAAAGAGCCACAAGAAAGGAGTAGAGAAGTTCATGGAGCTCTCACAGGGATGAGGAAGACTCATGTTTCTACTTGCCAGCATGGAAAGACCGAATGATATACAGGGCATCAGGTAGACTCCTCGGGATATTGCCTTACTTTTAAAGCTAAATTAGCTTAAGTATAAAAATTTCTCAAGACCTTCCTTACTAACGCTTAAAAACAAAGACTTGATATAACAGAGCATACATTTATGTAATTGGATTGCTAGAAAATGGAGGACACAGGGTAAGAAAAAAGTATTTAAATAACTAATAGTCAGAATTTTTCCAAGTTGCTGAAAAATAGATTGAAGAAAACAGATTCAAGAAAAACAAAAGAGCCCCAAACAGTATAAAAGAATAAAGCAGGCTGGGGATCCTGGCTGGCTCAGTCAGTTGAGTGAGCAAAACTGATCCCGGGGTTGTAATTTCAAGCCCCATATTGAGTGTAGAGATTACTTAAAAATAAAATCTTGAAAATAAATAAAGCAGGCCAAGAAATAATATAAAGAGACTACTGAAGTCAGTGATAAGAAAAAAAATATTAAACTAGAATGAGAGAAATGAAACATTGAATACAGATTAAAGGAAGAAAGCAAATAAGAAAAGGACAGAGTGGGAAGGAAGCAAGCAGGGGAGGGAGGAAGGAAGGGAAGGAAGGATTCTCATCAGAAAGTATCCAAACCAGAAGACAATGGAAAGACATCTTCATAATTTTAGAAAGAAAAAAGATCTGGGGGCGCCTGGGTAGCACAGCGGTTAAGCGTCTGCCTTCGGCTCAGGGCGTGATCCTGGTGTTATGGGATCGAGCCCCACATCAGGCTCCTCCGCTAGGAGCCTGCTTCTTCCTCTCCCACTCCCCCTGCTTGTGTTCCCTCTCTCGCTGGCTGTCTCTATCTCTGTCAAATAAATAAATAAAATCTTTAAAAAAAAAAAAAGAAAAAAAAGATCTGTCACCCAAGGAATTTGACAATCTTTGTGACCATGGATTAGACAATTTCTTAGACTGGACATCAAAAGCTCCAAACATTAAAAAAAATCATAAATTGGACTCATCAAGACTAAAAATATTTAGTCTTCAAAAGACATTAATAATAAAAGACAAGCCTATGACTGAGTGAAAATATTTGTAACACATTGCTGTGATAAAGGACATGTAAGTTGAATATTTAAATAACCTTACAACTCATTGATATGAAACTTAATTAAAATGGGTTTTTGATTTTATTACACATGTCACCATAGAAGATATAAGAATGGAAAATAAGAAAGGATGCCCAACATCATTAGTCATTAGGAAAATGCAAACGAAATCACAATAAGATAGCCCTACCTGCTCAGTAGAATGGCTGAAATTAATAAGACCAATAATGCTAAGGTTTTTTTGAAGATGAGGAACAACTGGAACTCACGGTTGTTAGATATGAAAAATGCCACTGCCACTTCGGAAAACAGTTTGACAGTTTCTCATAAACTTAAACATAACTGCCCTAATGATCCAGCAATTCCTCTTGTAGGCATTTACCCAACCAAAATGAAAACATATGTTTACACAAACATGTTATATTTATGTCTGGCTTCTTTCACTTATTATAAAGCTTTCAAGCTTCATCCATTGTGTAGCATGTGTTCAGACTGCATTATTTCTATGGCTGAATAATATTCCTTACACATATTATCTGTTCATTAGTTGGTGGACATTTGTGTTGTTTCTGCCTTTTGGCTATTGTGAATTGTGCTATGAACATTTACGTACAAGTTTTTTTGAGTAACGCTTTTCAATTCTTTTGGGCAGATACCTAGGAGTGAAATTGCTGGGTCATATTGTCATTCTATGTTTAATTTACTGATCATAAATCTTTTTATTAAGATGTATTCTTTGCTGTATTGATATTATGATTACTGAAACTGATTGTATATATATATAGAGAGAGATAAATTCAGGTAAAACTTCACATACGAATGTCTTACTGACAGACATATAGAGAGACATGTATCATATTTATGTATACACATGTATAGATATATATTACATATGATATGTCTGAAAAGTAATCTATGTAAATAGCAAATGTTTTCCCATTAATATGTATTAATAAACTATTAGTGGTATTTATTAATCACTATATGCCAGATTTTGTATTAAGCACTAAGACTTTGAACATAAATAAGGCAGCCTTATATGTGGTTCTTTTTTTTTTTTTAGATAATATTTATTTATTTGACAGAGAGAGAGAGACAGCCAGCGAGAGAGGGAACACAAGCAGGGGGAGTGGGAGAGGAAGAAGCAGGCTCCCAGCAAAGCATGGAGCCCGACGTGGGGCTCGATCCCAGAACTCCAGGATCACGCCCTGAGCTGAAGGCAGACGCTTAACGACTGAGCCACCCAGGTGCCCCTATATGTGGTTCTTGCCTTAAAAAACTTAAATCTAAATGAATACAGAAAAAAAAAATACAGGCGAGCTAGGGAGAAACAAAGATGAGTCTGATCCATAATGGGATGGATAAAAAGCTTTTATGTGTTTAGAATTAAAAGACAAAATCTGTGTGGTCTTCAAATCTGAAGACACTTAAATGAGGAGAAGATCTAGGCAATTAGATCATTCTATTGCTAACTTCCCAAGAAATCAAGACCTGGGGCATGTGACAGTTGGATTGCTTTGAACCCAGAAGTAAACTCACAAATTGTCCTTACTGAACCTCGATCCAAACTGGTGTCCTGTCCCCTCTGAAGCTAAGAACTGGCCTTTCTGTGTCCAGGTTTCCAACATGGAATCATGCTTCGGTTAGGTCCCCACCCAGATGGAAGCACAGATACAGTAGTGGCTGAAAGATTCTTTTGAAACTAATAAGCTGGATTTCCTTGTGATTCAGGAAAGCTACATGAAAAGGTTTTCCAACTCATTGCACCTTTGTTTCTCTGCTGCTGGTCCCTATGAAACTAGGAGAGGTTATTAGAGTAGATCATGTGGTTCAGATCATTTTACAGGCCGGTGGAATTGAAACTCATAGCAGGTGGATTTTAAATAAACCTTCCATCTCAATACTGCATCCCAATCTTCCAACCCAGAAGTACATATGGGCACTACTGGTGCAATCACTGAAAAAGGTACTTACAGCTGTATACTCAGCTGCAAAATAACTTGGTACAATTTGTATGACTGGCTTATGAACTAGCAAAATCTCTTTCAAAATGGCCATTGTGTGACTATTTAAATATTTTGGTTTTACTACGTCTTCCCTTCAGTTGTTTAATAACTATCAAATAAGAATGAAGAGCTCGGTGAAAATGGTGAAGAACTTCAAAGAGGTGGCCAGCATCCCTGGCTTGGTTTATGGGTACAAACTTTGACATGGGTCTGTAATGAATAGGTAGCATCTACAAGCATTTTTGTAAACAGATAGATAGCGTTGCTATTATTTGTTTATATTTTTTTCTTTCTCTTGCTAGAATGAAGGCTCCTTAAGGACAGCTTATGTTTTATTCCTTTTTTTTTATTCCAAACACCACAAAAGTCCAACCTAATGGTGACAGATAAATGATTAATTAAGAATGAGTGGATTAAGATGAAATTTCTAGGTGTCTTAATGTTTCCAGTGATGACTTTCAAGCCATGTATCTAAACTCTTCTTTCCATTTTCAGACAACATGCTATTTATAATGGGCTCATTCATACCACATTGACATTAGTTTTTTATCAGAATGATTAAAGGAATGATTTGATTACCTCTTATTGTGCCATAATTTCCTGTTTTGATTTTCATACTCTGGGTGTTTTGTTTATTATGCCTGTTTAAAATTTTTCCTCTAATTAACGTTGCTTATTTTAAAAATACACTATTCAAGGTTGCTTTTCCTTTGAACAGAATAAATAACATGCAGAATGACCTTCAGATTTAAAAAAAAACCCACAAAACTATGCTTGAAACAATACTTAATTCCATATTATTTGTCATCTTTAATTCAATTTCCTTTTGTTCCTTTGCCCTAAAAAACTACCTTTGTATTAATGATGATGTTTCCATTCAACCACTAACCATATAAATTAATAAATTTCATACCTGAACTCTGACCAAATGACATTAATTTTATCTTAATAATTACATAAAAAATGATTGTGTTTATGTGCATGTTTTTTTGCAGGGAAGGAGAGTAGAATAAAAAGAAGAATGAAAAAAGATCCAGAATAGTTTTTAATTAATGTATCTTGAAAAAATTAAAATGTACCTGTCTATACTCACATTTTTTATTATCTTTATTTAAGATGAAACTTTGTTCATAATAAATAATTCTGCTATAAAATGTCTTAAATTCTTAACTTTTGTCAAATGGTAATAAAATTGCTGAATAAACTTACAACGTAACTGGAAAGAAAACCCAGACTCATGCACACAGACACACATTAAATAAGTAGCCATGAAGGCATAGTGTGAACCAGCAGAGAATTTAAAAATAGAAGCAAAAGGTAGTTCTATTATAAATTGTTGATCTCCTCATTCATCTTGTTGCTCTGTTAGTTGTTTTGCTTAGGAAGGAGGATCGCTCTGACAGCTACAACTTGTTAGTGTTTCTCTATAAAATTGGACTAGAAATATTATAAGATATTCTTATGATCTGTTTGACATTTTAAGAGTATTATTTATGCAATACTGAAAGAATGAGGACACAGCAAAATAGTCATATGTTCTTTATTTGCCAAAATTGGGCATCCTCAATTACCTCCACAGTGCCATCAAAGCTATTTTTCATTTGGCTTTGTTTAGAGAGGTAAAACGAACTCATTCCCTCACCTAGTGCCCAAAATCCCAACTGAGAAATAGAAAGTAAGCAAGCCCAATTGAGATGATATTTACTGTCAAAAGGGATAATAGCTTAATAAGATAGTTATGACTTACATAATAAATATGTTTGTATTAAATATGTATCACTTATATAATATATAAATATTATAAACATGCATAATGTATTACTTGCATAATATATAAATATGTACTAACTGATATCTATTTATATATGTATCAAATGTATACATATAGCATTGCTATTACTTACGTATATACCTATGCATACATTTATGCATATACATATATATGTATATGTGTGTGTGTATATATATAAATGTGTGTGTGTGCGTCTTTGTGTGTGTGTCTGTGTGTCTGTTATCAGTTAGGAACAAGTTAGAAACAAGAGCCCTATTTTAAATGCAGGTCCTAAAGAACATTCTAAGACATTATACTTTATTTACTATCCGAGTTTTGTCTTAGGGCAATACTTCTGAAAGTTTGTTGCTTAAAGGAAGCATTGTGTTATACATTACCACCTTAATGCCAGTTAATAAATAAGTAGAGGAAAGTGTCCATGAAACTCCTTGGAACCTTTGTGCCATACTCATTTAGGATCACCTTTAATTATCTATGCCCTCCTTATCATTTTTATCTTTGCCTTCAGAGATAAGGATCAGTATATATGAAATTATCTTTAAGATCTGAGTACAACTCTGGTCCCCCTTTGCACTCACAGTCCCCTAAAGACAGGCACCTGATTATTCACAGGTAATTGTTGAATGCCTACTGTTGGTCTGTGGGTACTGAGTTATGGCTGTGAATAGATTGAACAAATTCCCACCCTCACAAACTTAATAGATTAAGGTGGTCAAGGAAATGATCAAATAAAATACGAAGCATAAGTGGCAGCATCTACAAATATGGAAAATAGGTATTTCCTTAACTTTGAACGGTCAGTTTGCATATATGCAGCCCTCTGGACTGAGACACACACAGCTCTGGAATTGGGCCAAGCCCAGAATGGATTTCCTCTGGGAATTTGCTCACAAAGATGGGACAAACATGTGGCCAATTCATTTTTGAAAACTTTTACTGAAGATGTAAGAGACTCTAGACCTTTATTTGCTTTTAGGTAGAAGTCAAATATTTCTGAGGCTGTGGATTATTGCAGAGTTTTAAATTATTCAGTCGTTAAACTAGATCAGATGCTCTGAAAAGATAGCATGACACTAGAAAGTCAATTGAAAGGCTGTGAACCTATTACTGTTTTCAATTTGAATGTTAGTTTGTGATTTGAAATTAGTGTGAAAAAACAAATACCCAGTGATTAAAGCACAGAGCAGCACTGCTGTGTTTCTAAAACATTACTGCAGAGCGGAGGGCTCTGAAAATCCTATACAAATGCATTCAGAAAGATGTTTATTTATTTAAAAAGCAACAAATGTGGCAAAACCTATATTTTCCTTTCACAATGTAGACTCTTTTTAATGTTCTTTAGCTATTTGCTTCTTGTATCTTAACAGATACTCTAATGAGTTTAATGTGGAGAAACACGCTGAGTAGAAAAGTGAGCCCATATGAAAGATCCTGGAAGTGCAAAGCTTTTTCAAAAAGGACTTCCATTCTATGTAGTCAACAAAAGAAAGGCATGGGACAGTTCAGTGTATAGAGGGTTAAACTGTGTGCGTGTTTGGGGGCGGTGTGGCAAAAATGAGGAGGAATACTAACTCTAAGCCCTCAAAAACCTTTCCACTTTTCCTATAACATATTCTATTTGAATATGCGTGTTCAGCTCTTCCTAAGAGAAATCTTGTTCCTAGCCAAGAAAGATAATGTCATATCAATATAAATATTCAGCCATACATTGAAATTTGCTGATCTGGTAATTAGGAACAAGGATACTGGTTAGACATGAACTATTTCTGTTACTTGCTTCCTAAGAGATATCAAGATAATTGCTTTTTGTGCTTCAGTAATATTCTATGCATAATATTTCACTTGCTGCATTATTTTATAATTACCTATCTCTATATATGTCTCCCTGCTTGAGGATGGGTACTCTTAAATGTCCTTCTGTTTCTAGCACCTACCTCAGTGCTTGGCAGAAGGTTGTCACACAATGTTTGATTCAAGAAATGACTATGTTTGTTGTCAGGCCAACTTCCTCTGTAACTCACCAAGTACAATTTTTTTTCTTTAAAGAATTTCTAAATAGAATTTACAAGTTAAAGGGCAAGAATTAATTATTCATAATTTGCCTAAGAAATTAAGTCTCTAGATGGCATAAATCACATGCAATCAGTAACATTCATGCTTCTGTTGAAAACCTATCAACCCTTATAAAATTTCAAATTACAATCTGAAATGTGAAAATGATCAGTTGGAGATTATCAAACCCACTGCGCTGGACAGAGCAATATGTCAGCACCTTTGCCCACATCCACAGCCTGGAGGTGTTCGAAGGTAAGCAGTGCCTTCATCATTCTGGCATTCTATTTTAGTCTAAGTCTACATCAGAAGCCTGCCAGGGCTCCGTGCTGATAATAAAGCACTATCGCTTTTCAAAGTGACAGAGCATAGTGACATATCAACACTAGGACTTAAATGAAAAGCCCCTTCTAATTTAACTGAGAATCTGCTGAAGCTGTATTCAGCCCAGCACTCTGGTTTTCAATTAAAACTTTTTTGTAGCAAGAGAAAAGTTTGGCATATTCTTTCCTTTTTCGAGACAGTTATGGAATCACGTGGAAAAAACAGTAGTACGATGTAGAGTGGCCCAGGCTCAGCTAAGTACATATCAGCCTTTTTCATCCACTCTTTGCGGTTCCTATAGTTCGACAAAAGCCTTACCTAAAACTTACGTTGCTGAAAAGATCCTTTCTTTCAATAGAACTCTTCTTCAATGAATGTTTTTTCTGATACAGGGCGTAAGAAGGCAAAGGGGGGATAACATATCAATTAACAAGGAGCTGCTCGTGCCAAGTACTGTCAGTGCAGGGCTGGCGATGGGGGACTCTTACCTGTGTTATTTCATGTAAATATTACATGTGCTATTTCATTCCTACTAAAGAATATGATCTAGATATGACTATTTTCATGTTTTGTTTATATAGAAAAAGAAATGCATGAGTAAAGAAATTAAGTAACTTCTATATGGTCACAAACTTATTAAGTAGTAGAGTTGGCGGTATAGTATATTAGCTAGTCTAGTATATTAGGTACAATAGTGCTAAAATTTAAAAATGGAGAATTATGGATAACATCAACATACTGACATAATTAAACATTTATTTATTTAATGATGGCAACTTTTACTTCTCTCTTGAACTTTCCTTAAATGAAGTTCTTGAAACGTATATAGCCAATAGCCTTTTATCTTAAAACCAATTCTTTTTTTTTTTTTTTGGTATCTTTTCTTAAAGCTTTTATTTAAATTCCAGTTAGTTAATATGCAATGTGATATTAGTTTCAGGTGTACAATTTAGTCATTCAACACTTACATACAACACGCTGTGCTTAGAGCCAATTCAGGAAACTTCAGCCTACTGCAAATTTCTAACACACAATTAAATCACATCTTAAAATTTGTTTTTCAGAATTGCATTGGTGCCTCTTATTGTTTGGCATAGTTCAACAGAATTCCCACTATGGACCTTACAATTGTCGTTAGGGGTATTACGTTCAGTCAAGAACTATGTCTTCCTTATGATGCCATATAACAAATATTTTTTTCTCAAACATCAGTGCAATTAAAAGTTTTAATTTTCTTAAATAATTGGTATTTAAAAGCTATGTATCTCATAGATACTGAAAAACCTTTTATCATTTCTACTTTAACCACTAATAATATCAAGGCCAAGTTTATTACCCAGTTTTACAAACTTCCAGAAATTATTTTACAATCTTAATCTTACCCTTAGGTTTATTTTCATGTTTTTTTTTAAAATTTCTCTATGCCTTCAACATTTATTCCATGTCATTATGAACACCTTTGGAGTTACCTCTATCATTTTTGAGAATGAGATGAGTTATCAGTAAAAAAAATAAACAGAATTTGGACTGGAGACAGAGGAAGGATGTGGGCCAGACTTCTTGATGCATTTTTTTATACCATTAGATCATAATCAGAGCATCTTTCAAAGTATTTCCTCATATTTGTTGGTGGAGTTTCAAATCACTAAACTGCAACATTGGGTTTCCAAATTGCTATCAGGGAAAGAATAGACTACCTTACTTCAGGGAATAAAAGCCCTCAGTACTGTTGATAAAGAATAATTTTAGTCACACACATGAACACAGTACCAGTTAGAATTTTGGAAAGAGTATTTCCTTTTAGGGATAAAACAAGTTTTCTGGCAATTTGTCTCTGAGACAGCCATTAAGTACAAAGTATATATTTGTGTGTGTGTGTGTGTGTGTGTGTATATATATATATATATATATATATATATATATATATATATATATAATCATAGCTTATTCCTCCCCCCAAGTTCGATGCTTAGAACACATTTTTCTTCAAGAAATTTTTTAGTGGACTTCCTCCACATCAAATCCCTATCTTCTTCAAAATGGCATGAGTCAGTCCGCCATCACTTGACTGATCAAAACTTGGACCAAAGAAGGGCAGCCATATGGCACCAAACTCAATGATGTTATGCTGCAAAATAGAAAATCTGGAATCAGCAGATGTCAAGAAGCAGAATGCATAGTGGTATGTGAATTAATGCAGGCAGACATGAATAAAAATATTGATGCACTTTTAAATTGATATTGATACATGTATGTCAATGAAAAGTTATGGAATCATTTTCATTTTCTAAACAAATGTTCAGAGAGATTATGAAGAAAGGTTTGATTTAAAAAGTCAGTGGGAATTGAACATACATTTAAATGCATACTCTTGTTCTACTTTTTGCTTTTCTTTCCTTTCGAAACACTGTAACCAGACTGGCATCACAGATATCATATGGCTAAATAATTCAATCACTCAGCAAATATTTATTGAATGCTCTCCAGTACCAGGTACTGTTGTAGGCTCTGATGGTATTGCAGCAAGTAAGACAGCTATGTTACTTTATGGAGTTTAGGTTCAAGGTAGGGAGACAGAATGCAATTAAATCAATGCACAAGATAATTTCACTTAAGTACAATGAAGAAAACAATGTAGGGTGACATAATAAAATAATGAGGGGAGTGGAAGGAGTTACTTGAGGCAGAGTACTCACAGTGACATATCTTGTTGAGGCCTGAATGAAGAGGTATCACTTATGAAAACATATGGGGAAAGAACACCCCTTGCAGAATCACGAACAGGTACAAAGGCCCTTAAATGGGAATAACCTTGGAATATTCAATTGCAGAAAGCAAGCTTTTGTGTCTTGAACTTGGAGAGTGGAAAGGGGAGGTTGCAGTGGAAAAGAAGAAAAACATCCTGACAAGATGAAAGGCTTTTGCTGTAAACTACTTTTGTTTCTTGTACAGGCAAAACTTAACTAATTTGGGCCTTATGTTTCTCATAAATCATGAGCTGATCTTTGGAGTCCCTTCACATCTAAAATATTCTGTTGAAATACTTCCAGAGGGCTATTCTTTGTTAATTCATTCACATTAACCGTTGCTGGCATTTAGAAATACACACTCCTTGCTTAAAAGGGTTAAAGCATCTATTTGTGCTGGTAATGCATTGAATTTTTTTAAAGCACTAGATAAAAATGTATTTGTAAAATTAGTTCTCCCAAAGTGCTCACTGCCATTAACTGGGAGTGTTGTCCATTTTTGGAAACTGCATTAAACTCTTATAGGATGTTAGGATGCTACTTAGTAAATTGTTGCTTTGCTTCAGTGAATAGAAAAAGCATTTCCAGTTAGCTAAACTCTAGGCATATATAGAATATAGAGAATCAATCTACATTTAGGAATCCATTTTTTTAAATCAATGTTTTTCAGCCTTTTCCCAACTGACATGTCATTCTCAGATACATCCCCATTATTAATATTCCTAAAGGTGAAATGGGAATTACCCTACGAAGGCATTTGAATAATTTACTATCCTTTTGGTATAAGGTTCCTCTTTGGGAAATATGACTTCTTTTTGTTCTCCTTCCCCAAGAATCATTCTTCTAAAGTTACTAATTATACTAAATAAAATTCATTAACTTAAAAAAATTACTTACTTCTACTACTCATGTATAACTTTGGTTTTTAAAACTTTGGCCACTTATTGCTTTATCACTAGGTTAGTATCTCCCAGCCAGGGTTTTGCAACGTGCTAGTGTCACATGATCAGATGGGAGATACATCATTCACACATCCATGTATTTAACACATGTTATTGTGCACGCATTTAGTGTTGGGCACTGTGCTTAGTTGGGTAGACAACCAGGAGGTAGAGATAGGATTTCTACCTCACAAAGGTCATGGTCGAAGATGGTGTGTATTGGAGCCATGCAGGGGGTTGCAGACAAGCCAGTAATCAAGTGCAATATGCAATGATAATATCTGTGTCGGAAGAGGAATTGAGTGAAATAGAAACAGGAAGGAATAGTACCTATACATGTTTAAAAACCAGAGGCAACAAGGCAGCAATAAGGCAATAAAGCAAAGTTAGCAATAAGGCAGATAAAGTGGAACTTGAGAAAAAAAGATTTCCAGGTAGAGTGTAAGAAAAATTCTTGGTGGTAAGAAAATAAGTTCTATTACCTTATTTATATTACATTAGCTGCATTTATAGGCTTGGTGAGAGGAAGATGAAGTAAAACCTTCTCCACTGGCTTCTGTTTCCTCCATGCCATCAGTAGATAAGATTATCTACTTAGCTTAAGGGGGAAAGCTACGGGATCCTGAAGTATTAAGGACAGTGAGAAAGTATGAAATACAAACAGTGGGCATTGGTTGCACTCAGAGTTTGGATGTAAAAAGTTGCAGGAAATTTTTCCTTCCGAGTTAACTATAAAAACAAATATATAATCTACAGAATCATAACTCTCATTTTTAACTCCTCAGATAGCTGAGGATACAAAGGAACTTAAAAAGATTAAATAAGAAAATAAAGATACTTCTCTTTATTCATTGTTTTCATTCCTTGCTGAGTGGTGGGAGGAGCTACTTGCCATAGATCATCAGGAATAAGGAACAAATGGCCATGGTGGTCTAGGATGAGCCAATCTTCCTCAGCTCTACTGTGTGACTTGCTTTGGTCAAGGCAGTTAGAACTGTTAGGCAAGCAACATTGAAAGGTGCTTGCATACTGGGACTTCTCCTTTTAAAATGCTCCCTATTTGAATCTGTCTGCCATGATATAAGGAAATCCAGGTCATACTGCTGAGAGGTCATGTGGAGAGGCCCAGGAAGATAAAACACCATGTGAATATAGGAGCCGTGCAGAGAACTGAGGCACACTGACTGACAGTTTCTCTTTGTACCAAGGCTCCAGAAATAGGAGAGAGGCCATCTTGAAACTTCCAGCCCAGCCTAGCTACCAGCTCACTTAAGCCACATAAGTGATCTCAACCAGCATGCGGAGTAGAACTGCCTCACCAACCAGAATCATAAAAAATGTTGAGGTTTAAGATTTTTTCAAACTTATTTATTTATTTGACAAAGAGAGTACACACAAGCAGGGGGAGTGGCAGGCAAAGGGAGAGGGAGAAGAGGGCTCTCAACTGAGCAGGGACAGATATGGGACTTGATCCCAGGACCCTGAGATCATGACCTGAACCAAAGGCAGACGCTTAACCGATGGAGCCACCCAGGCACCCCAAGAATGTTGAGGTTTACACTACCATTTTGGAGTAGTTTGTTACACAAGAATAATTAACTGATACATCAGTTAAACTTTCAACAAACTTTCAATTGCCACATGTGGCAGGTTTGCTGAATTACAGTGACAGGGAAGCTTATTACAGAACAAGTCTGAATCCATCCACACAATGTTTCCCACAAGCATTCATCAAGTGCATAGAAGTGCTAGGCTGATAGCTAAAGGGAGGCAAGAAGAGATGAGGGACTTCCCTGAAGCAAGTGTAGTATTTCTCAAATGCAAGCCGATGCCCGCGGAGGAATGGCAGTAGTACAGGAATGGTGCAATACTCCTTATGATGAATTCAGGGCTTTGAGTGAGTGTAAATCAGTGGCAAGCTAAGATTGGGTGGGGCAGAAAAGGGACCTTTAAAAAAAGAAGCATCTAAAATCAATGAGCTAAGCTTGGTTATGCTAACCAAGAAAAAGGAGATATTAAAAGAGAATGAGAAAAGGAGATTAACTATGTTAATTCTTCCGATCCATGAGCATGGAATATCTTTCCATCTTTTTATGTCTTCCTCAATGTCTTTCAAGAGTGATTTATAGTTTCTAGAATATAGGTCCTTTATGTCTCTGGTTAAGTTAATTCCAAGGTAACATATGGTTTTTGGTGCTATAGTAAATGGAATGGATTCCCTAATTTCTCTTTCTTCGGTCTCGTCATTTGTGTATAGAAATGCAACTGATTTCTGAGCATTGATTTTGTATCCCGCCACGTTACTGAATTGCTCTATAAAGGTTGCCAAAGCAACCTTTTTCATGACACTTCCCCAAAGGCAAGAGAAACAAAAGATAAAATGAACTTATGGGACTTCATCAAGATAAAAAGCTTCTGCACAGCCAAGGAAACAGTCAGAAAAACTAAGAGGCAGCCCACGGAATGGGAGAATATATTTGCAAATGACACTACAGATAAAAGACTGGTATCCAAGATCTACAAAGAACTTCTCAAACTCAATACACAAGAAACAAATAAACAAATCAAAAAATGGGCAGAAGATATGAACAGACACTTTTCCAATGAAGACATACAAATGGCTAACAGACACATGAAAAAATGTTCAAAATCATTAGCCATCAGGGAAATTCAAATCAAAACCACACTGAGATACCACCTTACGCCTGTTAGAATGGCAAAAATAGACAAGGCAAGAGACAACAATTGTTGGAGAGGATGTGGAGAAAGGGGATCCCTCCTATATTGTTGGTGGGAATGCAAGTTGGTACAGCCACTCTGGAAAACAATGTGGAGGTCCCTTAAAAAGTTAAAAATTGAGCTATCCTATGATCCAGCCATTGCACTACTGGGTGTTTACCCCAAAGATACAGACGTAGTGAAGAGAAGGGCCATATGCACCCCAATGTTCATAGCAGCAATGAGCACAATAGCTAAATCGTGGAAGGAGCCGAGATGCCCTTCAACAGACGACTGGATTAAGAAGTTGTGGTCCATATATACAATGGAATATTACTCAGCTATCAGAAAGAACGAGTTCTCAACATTTGCTACAACATGGACGGCACTGGAGGAGATAATGCTAAGTGAAATAAGTCAAGCAGAGAAAGACAACTATCATATGATTTCTCTCATCTATGGAACATAAGAACTAGGATGATCAGTAGGGGAAAAAAGGGATAAAGAAGGGGGGGTAATCAGAAGGGGGAATGAAGCATGAGAGACTATGGACTATGAGAAACAAACTGAGGGCCTCAGAGGGGAGGGGGGTGGGGGAATGGGATAGACTGGTGATGCGTAGTAAGGAGGGCACGTATTGCATGGTGCACTGGGTGTTATACGCAACTAATGAATCATCGAGCCTTACATCGGAAACCGGGGATGTACTGTATGGTGACTAACATAATATAATAAAAAATCATTAAAAAAAAAGAAAAGGAGATTAATATAATTAACTATTAACAGGTATGAAAGAGTAGACATCACATCAAATCTATAAACGTTAAAAGAATGAGAGAATATCATGAACAACTTTATGCCAACAATTGGATAGCTCAAAATGAACAGATTCCTTTAAAAATTGCATGACTCATCTCAACACCAAAAATTAATTTGTGGTATATCATACATAAATGTAAAAGCTAGACGTATATAGGAGAATATTTTCAAAACTTGCATTAGTCAAATATTTCTTATACAAACCACACATTTTTCTTACCCTGCACATAAAAGTACTAACCATAAAAATATATTAGATTAAAATGTTGAACTGAAGTTCATCAACATTAAAAATACCAGCCCATCAAAATATATCATTTAGAAAGTAAATAAGCCAGTGAAACTACAGAGTGGGAGCAAATATTAGTAGTACTTATATCTGACAAAAGATTTATATACAGAATATAGAAAGAGCATTGACAGACCAACAATACAAAGACAAACAACCCAATTAAATATGGACAGAAGACTTGAATAGACACTTCATAAAGAAAATATACAAAAAAGTACTTTATATCATTTGTCATTAGAGAGATATAAGTAAAACCACAATGTGATACCATTTCAGTTTACTAGAATGGCTAAAAATCAGTAATATAGACAATTCCAAATGTTAGCAAGAAAGTGGAATAACTGGAATTCTTTCTTTCTTTCTTTCTTTCTTTCTTTCTTTCTTTCTTTCTTTCTTTCTCTTTCTTTCTTTCTTCTTTCTTTCTTTCTTTCTTTCTTTCTTTCTTTCTTTCTTTCTTCTTTCTTTCTTTCTTGCTTGCTTGCTTGCTTGCTTGCTTGCTTGCTTGCTTGCTTTTTTAGAGAGAGAGAGGGATTGAGAACATGGGTGGGGGGCGGGTAGGGGCAGAAGGAGAGGGAGAGAATCTTAAACAGGCTCCATGCCCAGTGCAGAGCTCAAGGCAGAACTCCATCTCATGACCCTGAGATCGTGACCTGAGTTAAAATCAAGAGTCAGACACTTAACCGAGTGAGCCACCCAGAAGCCCCAGGAATAAGTGGAATTGTTATAAAATGCTAAGGATTACCTTGGTAGCAGTATAGATTTTTGCAATTATTTTGGAGAACTTCTATGTACTATAAAGCTAAAGCTAAAGCTACCCTAATATCCAGCAATCCCACTAATAGGCTTTTATGCCAAATACATGAAAACATACGTCCAGAAGAAGACTTGTACAACAGTATTCATCACACTGAAAACAACTGTCTCCTTTTAGGAAAATAAACTAATTGTGGTATACTCATACAGTGATATATCATCACCCAGGTATAAAAAGGAATGGGCTACTGATAAACACAATACTTGAATGAAATTCAAAAACATTAATTTGAGCAAAAGAAACCATGCACAAAAGGAGCCTATTTAAGATTTCATGTACATAGATTTTAAAACAGGCAATACTAATTATGGCAACAGAAAGCAGAGAAAGTTTGCCAATGGTGGGTGCTAGAGATATAGAATTGACTGGAAATTTGTAAAAAATAACTTTCTGGAGGGTTGCAAATGTTCTATGTTTTGCCTCAGGTAGCAATCCCAGGGGTATATGCAATTACCAAATTAATTGAAATTAATATTATATATATATATCAATAACACAACAGTTTATATAATTGAATTTTATTTTATACAAATTTTGTTCTAATAAAGATTAGTTAAGTGCCTAAAAATTTAATTGACAAACAATTCCATTATTTTTCCATATTAGAGTATATTTAATGATATACTTCTTTGGTGATGGATAAAATATCTACAAATAACTTGCCAAGAATTTTCCAACTTCCAGAGTTCATTTTAGGTCACAGATAGGGCCTGAATGAGTATTGCAGGGGACAAACAAACAAAAAAATAAGTTAGATGAGAGAATTTTGGTTTGGGGCTTCTTCTTTGTAATCCAGCCCCTGTTATGCTGTACGCTTAACTTTTTTAAAGGGTTATTACCTTAAAACTTGAAAGTAGTTGCTATAATGGAATCAGAAGAATATGTGTTCAACTATTTGGAAATAATTTGCGTTTATTAAATGCATATTATTAGAAGCTACCATTTTTCAGAGCTCTTAACAAAATTTGCTTTGAGTCCACATTTTATCAGGCAACTATCAGATTAGAACCTGTGCCTTCAATTTTGTAAGCTATTCTAAATTTCGTAAAACTGGACTTAATCTGTTCTCTTGTAGGAAATGCATCTAAGCTACTGCCCATATCTCTGTGATGTACTTCAAAATAACCTTGGTTTGAATTAAGCTTTCTGATAAATGGGAAGCATTTAGAAAGTCTATTTAATATGAAACCAATACTACACGGTTTCTTATAAAACAGTACTTCATCTTATTTCATTAAACCCGTAGATTTTATTTTTTCCTTAAAACTTTTTTCCCCTAAAACTTTTATCATGAGAATCAAATACATAAGAAGCAAGTGTTATTAGTTATGTCTAAAATAAATGTTTATGACATTTTAATTGATTGGATTAAATATGTATTTTTAATGCTTGTCCCTGAAAATGCCTTTTATTCTATAAAGTTTTCCAAAAGGACTACTCTGTTTATATATTCTAAATCGGATCTCATTTTCATTTGCCACCTACATATGACACAAAATTTTTAATTCTAGTAAGGTTTATATACTCATTAAGAAATATTTCTTTCAAAATATTCTCTTTATATAATATACACTTAATCCAATTATGCCTAGAATGTTTTGAGAACTTATCTTGAAATTATCTTTAGATCTATTTTGAAGCACAAAGAATATCAGTCACCTGACTTTATAATAAATTACTTTAACCAAAAGTATAATTTTAATATCTTGGTGCACCCTTCACATTCATGCAGTTTAGATCTATAATGGCTCTTTCCTATGCTTATTAATAAAACATACTTTGAATCATGCACTTCAAAAAATTTAGATTGTTTGTAGACAAGTCCAATAGGACTTATATTTAGACATTTTGTTACATTTTATTTTAAATTTTTATTTTAGATATTTTATTTTATCATTTTATTATAGCTTAATTATGATAGGAAATTAAAAAGTAGGAACCCTGAAGCAAATTCTAACCCATAGTTCACATTTCTAATTAGGAGAGGCTTCTGACTAACTCTGAGTAAGTTTGGAAGCTCCAGGTAACCTAAATCTCATGCTATTTAAAGCAAAATCAAATCCCAGCTCTTTCATTTGTTGCAGGTTCTCTGTATGTCACTTATTTTATTTTTTTGTTCTGCATTCATGTTTTATATTTTTCTTTTTTTTTTAATTTTTTTAAAGATTTTATTTATTTATTTGACAGAGACAGCCAGCGAGCGAGAGCGGGAACACAAGCAGGGGGAGTGGGAGAGGAAGAAGCAGGCTCACAGCGGAGGAGCCTGATGTGGGGCTCGATCCTGGAACGCTGGGATTACACCCTGAGCCGAAGGCAGAAGCTTAACAACTGCACTCCCTAGGCGCCCCAGTGCTCCCCAGGCACCCCTTACATTTTTCTAGTTAATGTTCTTTTATAATTTTCCCTTAGACAGTTTTGAAATAATCTCGTTTGTTCATTTAATTTCATTTTTGTTCCCTTTTCTTTGTTTATCCTATATTAACTTTCAGTATTACTTTTTAACTCTTTGGTATTCCCAATTACTGATTATTTTTAAAGATTATTTCCTTTATATTTAAAATGCTGACAACAATGTCCAAATTTAAAAGTGCTCTTCCCTTTACCACTAGATTCTATCTTTATGTCAATAATAATAATTGCTTTTATTGACTACTTATGTCAACTACTCTAAGTGCTTTACATGTATTATCATATATCTGTAATGAAAGATTAAAATCCTTGGGATTCATAGAATATTTAAATCTAAGCTAGTATGATATTTGAGGTATTTGAAAACATTGTTTCTCAGTGAAAGAACATTGAAAACACCAGATAAATGTGAGAATCTTATTTAAAATGTAATGAGCTAATGGGTGATAATAGCTCACAATCTAGATTCAGTGAATTTTTCATTTGGACCCTGCACCAGGACTTAATTAGTCCTGAAACTAAGTGAAACTGTCAGAAGCCTCTTCTTTAAAACCTGAATAACAATAGAGTCTACTTTAAACTGTTTTGAGGATTAAACACAGGTAAAATGCTTGTGTTTCAGCATATTTAATCCTTCTGGTGACCCTAAAGAACTGCTCTTAGTTTGAATTTTCTCTTTGGATTTAATGACTAGAATTAGATAGCTACATTATTTTTCATTTCCAATGAAGAATCCCAGAACAACCCAAGAAAGATAACTGTCTTTTTCTCCTAATTGTTACTTTATTTTTTAGTTTGCATATTTGAAATTTCTTTAAGATATGACATCAATAGCTAAGTCGAGTAAAGATATTTATTTTTTGGCTTAGATGAAGTATTTAAACATTCATGGGCCAGTTAAAAATTCCAATTTGGTGCTTAAAAAATACTACAGTTGATAAATAGGTCTTGTTTCCAGTAAACTCACATAGCATTCCATTTATTTACCTGACTTACTTGAAAAATGAATAATCCTTGAAAAGAAAGAAAAATAGGTATAGAAATGAATTATGCACAGTTAGAGAATAGAAAGCCAAGAATAGCTATGGTGGAGTTGTGAGCTGCATGGAGATTCTTTAGGTCACACATTGATGAGAGAAAGTAGAATTTTGATCACTCCGAGTGCAGACACCATTGTGAACAAGACAGCATTTAACAGAGATTCCCAAAAAGACAAGGACTTAGGAGTAAAACTACTCTGCTTTAGAGAAAGAAGTACTGTCTACCCACCCTAATAAATTTTAAACTCTATGCCCACAAAAATCATAGGGAGCCACCAAGAAATTAACTGATGGGATTAAATAATCTTTAAAAAGATAATATAATCTGTATTCTCCAAATCACATAGCTTTCTACAGTACTAGGGACACAAGGAAAAATTGCTGGACATGTGTAGAAGCAGAAGAATATGTCCTGTATCCAGAAAAAAAAAGTAAATAAAGATACCCATGTTGGAATCATCAGAAAAGGACTTTACACCAGACATTGCAAATGTGATTAATAATTTTAAAGAAAGGTGCATTTAACAAATGAATAGATGGGGATTCTCAACAAAGAAATGACTATAAAGAAAAAAACAAAACAAATGAAAAGTTAGGAATACTATATATAGCTATATATAATATAATATAATATAATATAATAATAATATGATATAATATATAATAATATATACACCCACACATAAGCAAGGCAGTAGAAAATGTCCAAACTTAAGGACTCAGAGAAACAATGGCTGACATACGTCGCATACATATAAGATCATACTATGTGGTGTAAGATACATTCAGATGAAGTGTAAGATAAAAGAAAAGAAAAAGATTAGAACAAAAGACAATATTTGAAGAATACTTTCTAAACTTTTCCCAATTTGATGAAAACTATAAAACCACGAATCCAAGAAAGATCAGGGAACCTTAAGCATAATAAACACAAATGCATATATGTGCATGTATGTGCACACACACCAAGAAAGAGCCCAAGATATATCATAAACAAACTGCTCAAACTGAAAGATAATGAGAAAAATTTCAATATAGCTCAAGAAAAAGGCTTATTACAGTAAAAAAACAGCTATTATAAGATTTTTTTTCTGACTTTTTCTCAAAAACAAAGCAAGCCAGAGGACAAGGATACACCTTTAAAATGCCAAGAAAAAAGGAAAACACTGTCATCCAAGATTACTTTATCTAGTGAAATAAAAGTGAAATAAAGGCATCTGCTGAGTAATAAAATATAAGATAATTTGTCATCAGCAGATATGTACTTCAAGGAATAAGAGGAATTCTTCATGATGAATAGAAATGATACTAGATCAAAATTAGAATCTATATGAATGAAGAAATGAAGATAAAGGTTTCAAGTAGTAAATAAGTTTTAGGACAAACTGAAAACAAATAGCAAAAATATAAACTTAAACCCACATTTGTCAATGATTATATTAAATGGAAATAGACTAAAATGTAGGCTACGCTCTCGGTTAAAAGGCATATCAGTTGTGACAGATAAAGATGCAACTATTTGCTGTTTAAACACACACTGTTATACAAAGACTCTGATAGGTTAAAAGCAAACAGTGGTAAAAATTAAACCTTGCAGACACTACTCATAAGAAATCTAGAGTGCTGTATGAGACAAAGTTGACTTCAAAACAAGGAACATTATTAAAGTTAAAGAAGGATGTTTTGCAATAATAAAATGGCCAATTCATCAAGTAGATATCAACAATTCTAAATGTATATGCACTTAAAAAGAGAGCTCCAAAAATAAATGACGCAAGAATTGGCAACACTAGATGGAGAAACAGAAATTTCCACAATCATGAGATTTGATTATTTTTTGCCAATTTTCAGTAATTAACAGAAAAAATAATTGGAATAATGTCAATTTGATCAACACTATGAAACAGTTTGACATAACTGATATTTTTAGAACATTATACTGAATGACTTTAGAATATACCTTCTTTTCAAGAAAAGCATAGGCAACTCTTTTTGGAGTCAACAAAAAAAATTACACAGAAAGTACAAACTTCTAAAAGAAAGAAATCTGAACAAAACGGAGCATCAAATTTTTTAAATTATGCATATATATGTATATATATTATACACACGACAAAGAGCTTACACTCAAAATATATAAACATCTCCCACAAGGTAATCAAAATACAACAATCCAGTTTTTAAGATGAGCAAAAAGGTGAGCAGGTAATTAAAAAAGCCAACAAACATACACAAAGTGCTCAAGACCATTCATCATCAGGGAAATGCAAGTTGAACCCATAATAAGATACCACTACACGTCCAATGTGAATGAACAAAAACCTCAAGACGGATGTGACTAACTGCTGTGAGAATATGTTAAATACCAATATACCCCATGATCCAGCAGTTCCCTGCCCTGGTATTCACCCAAAAAAGATAAAAACATGTCACAAAAATGCTTTTGGAAAATAAACCCAAATTAATATGCTCCACTGATTTTGGACAAAGGTACAAAATGCATTCAGTGTTGGCATATTCAACAAATGTTGCTGGAGCAATCAAACATGTATAGGTAAAACACATAAACTCAACTTAAGCTTTATATTGTATACAAACCTATCTCAAAGTGCAACACAGACCTAGATATAAAACAAAGTATAAAACTTTCAAGAAAAACAACCCAGAATATCTTGGGGATCTATAACTAGACAAAGATTTCTTAGATATTTCAAAGATTTCTAGACAAAAGTATGATTGATAAAAGGAAATAAATGATAAATTGAACATGTGATGGTTAACTTTGTGTGTGAACAAGACTAAACTGTGGTGACCAGTTGTTTGGTCAAACGCTGATCTGAATGTTATAAGGTTGATTTTTAGATGTGATTGACATCTAAATTAGTAAACTTTAAATAAAGCAGATTACCCTCCATAATGTGGTAGACTTCATCCGATCAGTTGATAGCCCTAAGAAGAAAGACTTGTTTTCTAAAGAAAAAGGAAATTGCCCTAGCCTGCAACAAAGAAATTCTGCCTCAATTTTCAGCCTTCAGAGTTAAGACTACAAAATCAACTCTTACCCGAAACTCCAGTTTGCCATCTTGCCCTATGGATTTTAGACTTGCCAGTCCACAATCACATAAGCCAATTCCTTAAAGTATCTCATATATATATATACATATATATATATGTATATATGTATATATATATACATATTCATAAGTGTATTATGTATATACACATATATTATGAGATATATTTATATATTATACATATGTATACATATGTAAGTATATATACACACATACATAATTAAAGATTTCCTAATGGTTTTACTTCTCTGGAGACTCTTAATTTATACACATCTCATAAATATTGAAAATTTTGCTCTGAATGTTCACATGAAGAGAATGTAAAGGTAAGCTATATCCTGGGGGAAACTGTTCACAAGTCACATATCTGGCAAAGCACTGGTATCGAATATAATGTAGACACCATTCAAAAATCAACAGTAAAAAAATCCAGTTAGAAATTGAGAAAAGACATAAACATTTCACCTAAGAGGATACAGAGATGGTAAATAAACACATGAAAAGATGTTCAATATAATTTGCTATCAGGGAAATGCAAATTATAACAGTGATGAAATATCATTACACACTGATCAAAATGGCTAAAATAAAAGTCAATGACAATACCAAATACTGCAAGGAACCTGAAAAACAGAACTGCTCATAAATGTACTGGTATGAATATAAAATGCTACAGTCATCTACAAAATAGTTTGGCAGTTTCTTATAAAATGAACCATACAAATATAAAAGACCTAAAAATTGTACTAAATATATAAATCCTTGTATATCCCAGAAAAAATAAAACTTATAAAACCTGCATGTTTCATAGAAGCTTTATCTGAAATAGCCCCAAATCAGAATCTGCCTAGATGTCTTTCAGTGGGTGAATGGTTAAAAACATTATGGAATATCCATATCACTGCTGAGCGATAAAAAGGAATGAATCCTTGATATGTGCAACCACTTGAGTGGATCTCTGAAAATCGTGTTAAATGAAAAAGGCCACTGTATATATGGACCACATCTTCTTTATCCATTAGTCTGTTGATGGGCATCTCGGCTCCTTCCACAGTTTGGCTATTGTGGATATTGCTGCTGTGAACATTGGGATGCATATGGCCCTTCTCTTCACTATGTCTGTATCTTTGGGGTAAATACCCAGTAGTGCAATTGCAATGTAGTACTCATAGGGTAGCTCTCTTTTTAACTTTTGAGGGACCTCCACACTGTTTCCAAAGTGGCTGTACCAACTTGCATTCCCACCAACAGTGTAAGGGGGTTCCCCTTTCTCTGCAACCTCTCCAACATTTGTTGTTTCTTGCCTTGTCAATTTTTGCCATTCTAACTGGTGTAAGGTGGTACCTCAAGGTGGTTTTGATTTGAATTTTCCTGATGGCTAATGATGTTAAACATCTTTTCATGTGTCTGTTAGCAATTTGTATGTCTTCATTGGAAAAGTGTCTGTTCATATCTTCTGCCCATTTTTTTATTTGATTATTTGTTTCTTAGGTATTGAGCTTGAGAAGTTCTTTATAGATCTTGCATACCAGCCATTTATCTGTAGTGTCATTTGCAAGTATCTTCTCCCATTCCGTGCATTGCCTCTTTGTTTTGTTGATTGTTTCCTTTCCTGTGCAGAAGCTTTTTATCTTGATAAAGTCCCAAATATATACAATGGAATATTATTCAGCCATCAGAAAGAATGATCACCCAACATTTGCATCAACATGAATGGGACTGGAGGACATTACACTAAGTGAAGTAAGTCAAGCAGAGAAAGACAATTATCATATGGTTTCACTCATTTGTGGAATATAAGGAATATTAGGGAGATTGGTAGGAGAAGGAAGGGAAAAATGAAGTGGGGGTAAACAGAGGGGGAAATGAACCATGAGAGACTATGGACTCCGGGAAACAATCTGAGGGTTTTAGAGGGGAGGGGGTGGGGGGGATGGGCTAGCCCAGTGATGGGTATTAAGGAGGGCACATATTGCATGGAGCACTGGGTGTTACATGCAAAAAATGAATCATGGAACACTACAACAAAAACTAATGATGTACTGTATGGTCACTAACATATCATAATAATAAAAAAAAAAGCTTAAGAAACTTAACACCAAAAAATAAATAAATTAATTAAAAGGCTAATCCTAAAATGTTATATACTCCATGATTCCATTTACATAACATTTGAAACGACAAAGTTTTAGAAATGGAGGACAGGTCAGTGGTTACCAGAAGTTAGTAGTGAAGGGTGGATTAAATAAGTGATAGAGGGTGGATTGAGGAAGGATGTAGTTGTGGTTGTATAAGAGCAACATGAGGCATTGCTTGTGGTCTTGGAAGTGCTGAGTATCTTGAATGTGGTGGTAGATACACTAACCTACACAGGTGATAAAATTGCACATAACTTAATACACACACGTGCATACACCTGTGAGTACAAGTAAAACTGAGAAAATCTGAGAATGGTAGGTAGATTGTATCAAGGTCAATATCCTGGCTGTGATATTATGGTATATTTTTGCAAATATAAGAGGAAACTTGGAGGAAGCTTGGCAAAGTGTACAAGGGATCTTGAATTATTTCTTGCACCTGCATGTAGAATCTACAATTATCTCAACAAAAGTCTGAATTAAAAAAAAAAAAGAAATACAAGAATGACCACAAGAGATTTCTTCATAATATGCAAAAAACTGGAAATAACTGATATACAAATACATATATTCATACAACAGAAGGAGAATACACTAATAATACATGTAAAACATGTTTAAATCAAAAAACCTTTACGTTGAACAACTAAAATCTGTCACAAGAGAGTATCTGTTGTATGATTCAATTTATTTGTAGTTCATTCACAGACGAAACTAATCTTTGATGATAGAAAGCGTAACAGTGGTTGTTTCTTGGCAAAGTAGAGATTGCCTGGGAGGTGAAATGTGGAAATTTTCCAGATTGATGGAAATAGTCTGTGTTTTGACAAGGATGTGAAATAAACAGGTATACACACTTGACAAAACTTATCTGACTGTGTAGTTAAAATATGAAGATTTCACTGTTTAAATTATTTCTAGATTAAAAGCATAAGAAAATTGATATTCATATAATTCATAATAATATGTAAAAACTAAATTTAAAAAATGTATTCCGCAGGAAGACAATAACCAAAAGCTGGGATTCATTTTCTCATTTCAATTGCAATTGTATTTAAAGTTATCTTTGTCTTTCTCCTGAGAAAGGTGGTACAGCTTTAGAGAAAACAAATGATATGGATTGGAATAGAATCTTTTCTTCCAGTTCATGGTAGGTCAAAGATTCTAAAGCTAGTGAATTTCTAGACTTTCTTAAAAATGAATCATTTTAGGATTTCAAATGTAATGGATTTCATGATATTTTTAATAACTTCTTTTTAACCAGCCTATACTCAGCAGCCCCATTTCCCTTTCCCGGCACATAGCAAAATGGACAATAGAGGGTGTAAATAGTAATGTCCCCAGAGAGTATTAGCTGTGGTACAATGTACACAATGTTAGCTCCCTGAATGGCTATAGACACATGCTCAAAACCGTAAACTATCTTTAAGTAGAGCCTCAAGTTAGTATTCTTTATATGTCTAATCTAATGGTATTTCAAATAATTTGGAAGTAAGGTGGAGGAAATCACTTGTAATGATAACCAACCTGACCTTTCATAAACTTTATAAAATTACAATAGAAAAAGCACTAATTCCTAAACCGTAAAATTTCATAAAGCTGACAAATTGAGGTCAAAATCTTATAACCTTTAGAAATATAGTATTTAAAATAAAGATGTGTAATTATTCAATAAGCTAGTACACTTCCAGTTTTCCAAAAGTAGTAATTAGCAGCATTATTTCTCTTTAATCCTCCATCAACACGGTGCTTTCTTCTACACATGATAACATGTAAGTGTACTAATCCGGCATAGATATAGTTACGTATATACATATAAATATAAAAATGGCTGTTGAATGTTGATGTATTTAAAATTTTACAGGGGCATGGGGGTGGCTGAGTTGGTTAAGGCTCTGATATTCGCTCAGGTCTTGATCTCAGGGTCCTGGGATAGGCACATCATTCTTATTGGGCTCCACTCTGAGCGGCGAGTCTGCTTCTCCCTCTGCCCCTTCCCCCCTTGTGTTCTCTCTCTCTCTCTCAAATAAATAAATAAAATATTTTAATTTTTTTTTACAAATATATATCAAGTAAGAAAATTCACTCTATATCCACCTACTAGAGTTCTGAGACATGGTTCCATGAAACTAGATATGAACTTAGGGAACAGAGGCTGAAAATATATTCACGTTTGGCCTTTATGCACTTTTCACTATACCTTCTACCCTCCTTTCATTAAGATTTTTTAAAATTCAGTAGTAGCCCCCATTTTAATGGTCAGGGAATCCTTCCATCCTACTGGACAAAGCTGTTGTTAAAAAGCTGACCATGTAACTACACCAACCAAGTCCCACCAGCCTGGACCAGGCTTAGGCACAATGCTTTGAACCTCTCTGCCAGTGCCCTGTAATTTGGGGTGTTGCAAGATGGTAATCAAAAAGGAGCAAGTGACTAAGTGGAACATTGGGATCATCCTTCAGGGAGTTTGAATTTAAGACCTGCAGAAATATGGCTACCATCGTTAGCAAAGGTAGGAAGTGGAGAGAGAGAGAGAGAAAGTAAACTGAAACCATGAGGCAGAAGAGGCAGCAAATACACATAAATTATAAAGACGCACGGGTTTAACTGCTCATCACCATTACCTGTAAGGGTTTCTAAGTGTATGGACCTATATGTCCTGCTTCAGAATCTCCTCTAAGTTTGAGAATCATCAATATTTAAAATTTCATTTACTCTTCATATAAAACAAGTATAAGTATCTCAATTCTACAAAGAAACTGAAGCTCAGACAGGTTAATTCATTTGCCCAGTCTGTCTAACTCCAAAACACATGACCTCTCAGTTGCTCCAAGAAACCTCTAAAACAAAACAAAATTGAAGAGAAACAATATATGCGGAACATACAAAAAAGGGGAAATGATTTTAACCTGAAGTCACAGAGTCATTGTTCTTGGACTTGCACTTGGGGATGAACTTCACTGTCAACTGCCATTTTCCAAGTTTAGTTACATCTCAAAACATAACTAAAACCTAGAAATATCTAAAATTGTGTTACTCCAAACAGTGAGAGCCTTTCAATCAAATCCCCAGTAGCATTGAGGATCAAATAAGCTTACTTAGTTCTACTTTACAATTTTGTTCTGCTTATGAAGTGAATTGTGCCAATTTGTAGTAGGGTTTCCTTAACTAATGTGCAAATACTTGCTTCTCTGTAATGAGCCTATGACAAGCTTGTTCTATCTAATGACCTAAGAACACTCTGAGATTTATCTACTGATTTTTCTGACGTTGCCCAGGCTCAAGGTTAGTGCCTAAGAAGGCTCCAGAGATTCCTGCGTTTTTATGGAGCAAAATCATACTTTGACACGGATTCTTTTCAGAGGTGAATGCTTCATTCGGCCGTTTGCTTCACTTCCTAATACAATTGAAAAGTCATTTGCTGACAGTAAACCAGTGGCAGGTGTGCTTTTGTGTTGACAGCTGCAGTTCTGACATGGATCACAGGCAAGCTCTGCTGGCGGTGCTCAAACATCTGGAGCATTTGGTTGGGTTTCAAAAGCCAATTTGAGAGGACCGTCTTCTCCCATCTCAGGAAATAAAATAAGGTATGGACACTGGGGCCAAATTTGCATTGTGGTAGTACAACAATTTATACAATTTATTAGATTTCTTATTTATTAAGTATGATGGCAAAGACCACAAACTCTACCAACAGTTCTAACATCTGGGAAGAGAGTTTATAAAACAGATTATTGCAACCTGTGCTTTTTTCAGGATCTTCTTCGACAATGTGAAAGCATGGGATTGATAGATAAAACCTAATATCTAGTTCTTAGAAGTCTGTTTCTGGGAAATTCTTTTACTGCTTTGCACATATACAACAATACCTAACAACTTGTTAAGTATTAACCATTTAATACTTACTGAATGGGTGAGTTAATTAAGTTTAGTATTCTTTTCAAATTTCTTATTAAGAATAATAGTCACTGTTAACACACCTTATTAAAGACACCTTATTAAACAACACTTACAAAACATACCATTCTGCAAATATTGGACAAAACAATGTCACTTAATTTACTGAAACATCCTGCCATATAGTAGCAAATGACATCATCCCCATTGAACAGATGAGGCTATTCAGACTCAAAGAATTAAGACTATTGCTGAAGCTCCATAAATAGGAAGGGGAAACTGGTATTTTTTTCCAGGTTGGGATTCCAAAGATCATGCTCTGTCTACTGTGTTGTAAGGCTTCTAAATGACATTATGGATACTTTTAGCTTGCTGAAATTATGAGGTTAGGCAAGAGAGTATACAATTATCTTTTTCTACCAAGTAAATCGAAATATACCAGACAATATTACCAGCAGTAAGAACTTCCTACCAAAATATTCATGGTATCACCTATTAGTACCTGGACTTTTTTAGAAAAATGAGGCAAAGAAGCTTAATACATTTCAAAATTCAATAATTACAGCTACACCAAAAAATTTAAATAATGCTCACAACTTCTCAACATGTATCAATTATTTAATTGATGATTATTGGGCCCTGTGGGAGTGAGGAAGGAAAATTGACAGCTTTAAGCACCTACCTTCAAAAAACAGAGCTTATATATGGGAATTTTTCCTGCTTCTGATTCTATGACTTTTCAAGGAATAAACTAGAGCCTAGTGGGAACATGACATCTGGGATTCATGTCATTTTTGAATATTCTGTTATAGACTAGGTAATAAAGCTAAATTCAAGCTTCCACTTTTTCATATTATAGGATTTCAAAAGATAAGTGGGCAAAAATCCAAAAATATTAATTGCAAATGCCATTAACTTGCTCATGTGGGTGTGTGAAATACAGGAAACGCTACCAAGTCATTTATCTTCAATGCCATGCCAATAAGGATCTGACTTCTTCTAGTCCACATGCCAGGGAATGTCCATTCGAATGATATTTGAGCATTTTATGGATGAGTGTATGACTAATGGATAGAGACTAATATATTCTCTTTCCCCAACATTATTGAGACCAGAATATTTATTTACTAGTACACATGGTGACAAATGATTCTGTTTTAATTTTTTTTCTTTGATCCAAGTCACTCATTTTTTAGATTACACTGGTAGCTATTTAGAAAAAAAAAATCTTGACATGAGTTTTAAGGGGGCATGTCAAGTAAATAGTGTAGGGTTAAATATCTTGAAAGAAATGCATTCTGGCACCACCCAAGAGAAAATGAACAATCATACCCACTCTGGCACCTGAAAATATTGGTCGATGTTTGGCACCTGAAGAAATTACCCATGAAATGAACACTTGGGGCTTGACTCATTGGAATTCAGCTCCACTGTCTTCAAATGAATAAGAATCTCTACACAGATACTGAGAAATAGAGATAAAAAGAATCGCAGAGGAAACGACAATGCTTCTTAACTGCAGGAAACTTAGATTTAATGGAATTTGCTCCATAACACACGCAGTATGAAGGTATGATTATAGGCCAAAAGGTCATAAATTTCAAGCCAAAGAAAATGATGTATATTTAATTGTTCAATGAAATAAAACCAATCAGAAAATATGGGTTTTAATTTAACTTCCTTGCTTATAGCTGGTATTTTCTGTATTTTACAAATTTTAGTTTGTACGTATAACCTAGTTAAACATGGGCAGGGATTTTTAGTGTTTATGTAAAAAAGAAATAATTCTATATACTTGTGATATATTTCACAGTTTTGTGTGTGAGTTTTAAAGAGAAAATATATGAAACACTGCCAGCATAAATGCTTCATATATACATTGTGTTCATGCTCTTATACATCTAGAATAATTTCTAGTACGATAAAATATTTCCTAGGGCAGATATATGGCTATGTCTTCTGCATTACTTACCTATGTGAACCTAAATTTTTCCTTTACTCATTGACCCAGTTCACCTTCTGAGCGGTATCACACATTATTGACTGAGCTTAAGGATGAGGGAGAGAGTTGGAAGTCACAGACTGGGACAAATCTAAACAACCCTATGGGCAAAATCCTTAAATTTGACTTCACTGTATTGTAGTCCCATCAAATTTGCTAACATACTCATAAACACACACAAACACACACACACACACTATTACATGTTGTTTCAAATAGTATCTGTATCTATAGCTCAACATCACTGTGGGATGGAAGCATCTTTTATCAACTAATTACTTCCCTGTTTGCTTTCTATTTTAGGAACAGGCTAAATTCAATATCTTGTGGACCTAGTATATATAAGGAGCTGTGTTTTGCATTTATTATGTAGGTTACAAAATATACCCTAAATCCATGTGTTATCAAGTACACAGATAAAAGGAGAGAAAACATTAGGTGTGAAATGACATTTTTCATTGTATTATATGAGAAAATAATAAACCCAAATCCGATTGCCTTATGACATTTAACATTGATATTATCGAATGATAATATTAAAAAATAAAGAGAAATGCAAAACTAACAAATGCTTTCAAAGTTTACAAATAGAAAAATAAATGAATAGAAGTTCTATCTCCTATTACATTTATTATTTGTATCCTAAACTATTTCTTTATATGGCCTTATATTATGCTTGCTATTGTTCACAATAATTGTGAGTAGATTGTAAACTCCTGGAGGGCTAGAAATTATGTTTCACCCTTTGAATCTAATTTGCCTCCAATTTTCTTGCCCACTGCTTTGCCCCATTGTAAATAATCATTACTTTTTATTTAGTTATTGTTGCTGGGGCCCTGTATCAGATGAATGGATAGTATATAGCTTTGTCTTTATTTTTCTGAGAGCTAACAAAACCTGAGACTACCATAGCTTAGATGGTTAGGCTATCAGATTAAATTCAAGCCTCAGAATATGATTCCTGGCAAGAAATAGAGAATTCTCTTGTTTACTATCTTGATGATGGGGGAGTAAAGCCTTAGAGATGCTTAATACCTTGGACGGTCTCTCAGCTACCAGAAAAAGCTAAAGGACTAGAACTGTATATTCTAACTTCAGATGAAATATTAAATTCTACTGTAAGAAAAGCACAGTCTTGAACTAAGATGTACCTGGTGGTTCCACTGGTTACTTACTATCACTTTGGGTAATAGTGAGGTACTGAGACTCAGTACCTCATCCACAAAATGTTGACTGAATGATTGTTGTGAGTGTAAGATAGAATGTCCACAAGTGAAAAAAAGAGTATCCTTCCAGCACATTGTCTGACCCTCACTGCCATTTAATAAGTGGTCATTAATTTTTCATCATGCTATCTGGGGGAAAATAGCATTTTCACAATCAAATGACATAATACTCAAGTAATGAAAGAGGATACCTTCCTTCTATTTTCACAACAACGGTGGGGAATGTGGAAGGGAAAAGCTACTTAGCCCATGACTTAACTAAAATCGTAACTTCTGTTACTTTCAAAAGAGGGAGGTTAGTAATTTATAGAATATCTGTGTTGATTCCCTTCTATCATTTTTGTTCTGCCTCAGGTGAATTCTTTCACTGTCCATGACACTAGCCTTCACCCAATAGTCACCCCACATTTAGGGACCTTCATCTGTTCTGGAGAGACAACCCATTTAGACACTACACTAACATAACTAAAAGGAGAAATAAAGAGCAGTATGATATTTGGGGACTTAATACTCTACTTTCTCTAATGAATACTAATCATCTAGACAGAATCAAAAAGAAAACAGCAGATTTGAACAACACTATAGAGCAAACGAACCTAACAGATAGATACAAAATATCCCACCCAACAGCACTAGCATACATAGTCTTCTTAATTGTGCATAGAACATGCTCCAGGATAGATCGTACATTAGACCACAACACGAGTCTAAACTAGTTCATGCATTTTGAATTATCAAATACATTTTGTGAATAGAAAAGTTTGAAATTAGAAATCAGTAACAGAAGGAAAGCTGAAAAATTCACAAATATGTGGAACTTAAATAGCACACTCCTGAACAACCAATGGATCAAAAAGAAATCAAAAGGAAACTTTAAAAATATATATATCTTGAGACAAATGAAAATGAAAGCACAACATGCTAAAACTTATGGGACGCAGCAAAAAGAATATTAAGAAGGAAGTTTATAGTGATAAATGCACAAATCAAGAAAAAAGAAATCTCAAAAAACAACTTCATACCTCAAGGAATGAGAAAAGGAACTAACTAAACTCAAAGTGAGGAGGAGGAAGAAAATAACAAAGATTAGAGCAGAAATAAATGAAATAGAGACAGGAAAACAATAGAAAGTATCTGTTTCTTTGAAAAGGTAAAATAGACAAAACTTTAGCTAGACTAACCAAGAGAAAAGGAGAAGACCCAAATCAAGCTATAAATGAAAGAGGAAACATCATAACTGATCCCACAGTAATACAAAGGAGCATACGAGATACCTATGAAAAATTGTATGCCAGAAAATTGGATAATCCAGAAGAAATGCACAAATTCCTAGAAATATACAACTACCAAGACTGAATGACGAAGAAATAGGAAACCTTAACAGACTAATAATGACTAAGTAAATATAAGCAGTAATCTAAAACTTCCCAACAACAGCCGCAAAAGCCCAGTATCAGATGGTTTCACTGGTGAATTCTGCTAAACATTTAAGGAAGAATTAATGCCAATTCTTCTCAAAGTCTTGCAAAAATTGAAAAGGAGGGAACACTGTCAAACTCCCTTAAGACACCAGCATGACCCTCACACCAAAACCAAATAAAAACACCAAGAAAGAAAACTACAGGCCAATATTCTTGATGAATATAGATGCAAATCTCAACAAAATTCTAGCAAACCAAATTTAACAGCACATTCAAAGAATCATACACTGGGATAAAGTGGGATTCACCTCTGGGGTGCATCCCTGCGATGGTTCAATGTATACAAATCAGTAAAGGTGATTGATGTATCACAGTAGTAGAATGAAAAATATTTTAAAATCATATGATTATCCCAATCGATGCTGAAAAAACTTTGACAAAATATAATATAATTTCATGATAAAAACTCCCAATAAGTTGGATATAAAAGGAATGTACCTCACCATAATAAAGGCCATGTATGATAAACCAGATAACAACATACGCAAGAGTGACAGGTTATAGACTTTTTTCCCCCAAGATCACAAACAAGACAAGGGTGCCTATTCTCACTACTCCTATTCATCATAGTACAGAGGTCCTAGCCAGAGCAATCAGGCCAGAAGAAGAAATAAAAGACCTTCAAATTTGAAAAAAAAAAAAAAACGAACAAAAAAATGTAATATTGTCTCTGCTGAAAAATGACTTATAGAAAATCCTAAAGAATTTTCCAAAAACTGTTAAAACTAATAAATGAGTTCAGTAAAGTAACAAAAGATCAACACACAGAAATCAATTGCACTTCTGTACACTAACAAGGAACTACCTGAAAAAAAGAGAAGCAAATCCATTCGCAATAGCATCAAAAATAATAAAGTTACTTAAAAAACAAAATTAACCAAGGAGATAAAAGATCTGTACACTAAAAATTACAAGACATTGATAAAAGAAATAGAAGAAGACACAAAAAAATTGAAAGATAACGTGTGTTCATGGTTAAAAGAATTATTAATACTAAAATGTAATAGAGAAAGCAATTTAAAGAAAGAACAAAGGTGGAGTATCAGACTTCCCGATTTCAAATGATACTATGTAGCTATAGTAATCAAAACAGTTTGATACTTGGAAAAAAACAAAAACAAAAAATAGTTTACAACTGGTATAAAAGACACATAGATCAATGGAAGAAAATCAAGAGCCCAGAAATAAACCCACATGTATATAGTCAACTAATATTTGACAAAAGGAGTGAAGAATACACACTGGGGAAAAGATAGTCTCTTCAATAAATGGTGTTGGAAAACTGGATATTCACACGAAACTGAACCATTATTTTACTTCATTCACAAAATTAACTTGAAATGGATTAATACATACAAGTAAGACCTAACACCATAACACTTTTAGAAGAAAGCGTAGAGAAACAGGGGAAAATTATCCTTGATATTGGTCTTTGCAATGATACTGTATATATGACACCAAAATTACAAGCAATAAAAGTGGGATAATATCAAATAAAATGTTCCTGCACAAGCAAGTATACATTCAACAAAATGAAAAGCAACCCATGGCAAGGAGAAAATATTTGCAAACAGCAGTTAACATCTAAAAAATATAAGAAACATTAGGGATGCCTGGGTGGCTCACGGTTAAATGTCATTCTTCGGCTCAGGTCTTGATCCCAGAGACCGAGAATGGAGCCCTGCATCAGGCTTCCTGCTCAGTGGGGTGTCTGCTTCTCCCTCTGCCCCTCGCCCTGCTTGTCGGGCTATATATATATATATATATATATATATATATTTTCATATGAAACATTAGAAACATTAAATTCAACAGCAAAAAACAAATAATCTGTTTTAAAATGGGTAAAAGAGCTGAGTAGACTTTTTTCCCCCAAAGAAGATATGCAAATGGCCTGAATAGGTACATGAAAATGTCCTTAACATTACTAATCATCAGGAGAATGCAAATCAAAACCACAATGGAATATTACCTCATACTTTATTAGAATGGCTATTATGAAGATAAGTGATAACAAATGTTGGTGGCAAGGATGTGGAGACAAGGGAATCCTTGTGCAGTATTGGTTGGAATGTAATTTGATACAGGTACTATGAAAAACAATATGGAGTCCTCTCAAAAAAATTAAAAACCGAGCTACCATATGATCCAGCAACCCCTCTGTGGTTATATATCCAAAATAAAATAAAATCACTATCTGAACGAGATTTCTGCATTTCCATGTTTATTGCAGCATTATTTACAATAGCTAAGACATGGAAACAACGTAGTATCCATGAACGGGTGAATAGATAAAGAAAACATACATATATGAATATCATTCAGTCATGAAAAGGGAAATCTGCTGTTTGTGACAAAATGGATGAACATTGAGGACATTATGCTTAAGTGATGTAAGTCAGAAAAGACAGACAAATACCATATGATCCCACTTGTATGTGCAATCTGAGAAAATAAGAATAAAACAAAACACCCCAAGCCAAACTTATAGATATGGAGAACAGACTGATGGTTGCCAGAGGCGTAGAGTGAGGGATAGGTAGATCTTAAAAGTTCTCACCACACGCACACCCACAAATTGTAACTCTTTATGGCAATTCATGTTAACCATGCTTACTGTGGTAGATCATTTTGCAACATATACAAATGCCAAATCATTACGTTTTACACCTGAAACTAATGTAATGTTATACGTCAATTATGTTTAAATATTTAAAAAGGACATATAGTATTTGTTTAAAAGTGTTAATGAATGACAGCCAGTTTTCAAACTGCCTTTATCTCAAGTTTCTACTGTATTGTCTAAGTTGGTAACTGTGAAATAAAAGATATTTTGTTAATTTCCCTCTATCTTTGCCACTCTAACCATACATTTTTAAGCCCACTAAACGATGCCTTGATCTGTTTGGACAGGAATTTTTCTGAACTTTTAGTTCAGAATATGCAGTCTTTCAAATTTACAATTTTGAAGAGTATGTAGAAATGGAGTTATATTTATTATGAGTAAAATATTGAGTTAAATCGGGAAGAAATTCATGTTTTGAATGATGATATCTTCATGTGAATCTGTACAAGGATTGGACAGAAAAGCATTCAATTCTGTTTATCTCAATATTTTAGAATCTGCATCCTAGGATGCCAGATTTAATGGTGAGGATTCTTCTCTTTTGTTTTCATTCTCTTTTTTCTTGAATTTTTTAAACTGGTTCTTAATATTGCAAACTACTTTTGTAAAGATATGAAAACACTTTTAGATGGAAGAAATAAAAGGAATATGCTTCAAACCTATAGAGGTCAAGAACAAACTATGGGTCTTTTGTTTTTTATAATCACTTTTACATTTTTCCTAACATATTCCCAGAATTGTACATATTATTCATATTTTTGTGCAATTGTAAAAACAACCAAATGTCCTTGGTGAACTAAATAGAGGATTAAACTTTGGCCCTTCCTGGGATTTTGAAGGCCTTAGGTGTTAGAGCTGTCAAGCATGGGATGGAGAGAAATGAGATAAATGAAAATGACCAAATAACCCTCCCTAAACCCCTTCATTGATGGTGTCATCTATAGTAGGAAATCTATAATTTCATTTTTAGCCCTCTGATAGGCTAAACATGTCAGATGGATTTATAAATATGCTATGATAGACACAGAATGAATCATTTATTGGCTGTCTCCTCATTTGTGACAACTCAAATGCTGTGCTGTTAGGACCTGCTTTTTTTTTTTCTTTTTTTCCTGCAACTACTGTTCTTCCCCAGTGGCTTCGTTTTAGGATTTTTTTTCTTTTTCCAATACTTGTCTAAAAGAATCATAATCTACCAATACTTATATTTATAAATAGACAACACAAATCAAACTATTTTTATATTTTAAAGACTACTTATACGAACCCTTGAATTCCAGGAGTTGAACATAATCTGCATATGTTAACCTTTTCAAAAACAGTTTTATATATCAAGGTAAATTATAGTAATACAACCAGAAGGATCTTATTTATTTGCACAGTGAGGTGAAAGTAGTTATCCCTGCCCAGCAATTACCAGTAGTACTGTGGACAAAATGTTGTATCTCTATCGCCTTACATTCATACCTCTTGATTATAGAATTCAACCCCTTGGAGAATATTTAACGGTTTGCCGAGGATATCAAGATAAATAAACAAGTTGATTCTTCCTGGATATTGATTTTACATAATGATATGTAAACATTATTTTATGCTAAACAAATCCTGGGTATTGTATGATCTAGAATACAGATATAACAAGGATTTAAAAGACTAAACACTATGGAATAAAAAATCAGTATGGTTTTAAAAGATTAAATACCCTATTTAAAGAAAGTTTGCACTTACAGTAGGTCATTACTAATTATATTCTACAGATTGTCTCTTGTAGGTCAAGTTTTTGAGTAAGGAAACATTTTGACATTTGTGGAAAATTTTGAGAAACACTTCTCTAGGATGCCTTATTTCCTTATCATGGAAAAAGAAAAAAAATGTCCAACTATTTGCTTGGTTTATGTACACTGACTCTAACACCATCTGTTGCCCAGGCACGCACTCAAGCAAACACACAATAACTTTGCCTTATGCCAGTTATTACAGACTCAAATACAAAAGCAGCAAGGACACCAGCTTTATCCTCAAAAAGTGTAAAGTTCAGTGCAGGCAGAAATCATCAACTGAATGTAAAGTCATAAAATAATCAATCTAATAGGAATATGGTCAAAGCTTAATGGGTTAATGAAGGAGCAATAAGTCATCTGAGGATTTGTGAAATATTTCACAGAGGAAGTGAAGTGTATCACTAAAATACGAAGGAATGATGGAAGAACGACTCCTCTTTTGTCAGGCAAATAAATACACATGAGCTGGTCAGGTACAAGAGAGAATTATAGGGAGGATTGGTTGCTGGGGTTGGCTAAGGGTATAATTGTGGTGTTGAGAGAACCGCGTGGGCAAACACAGCAGCTAGAAAGCAAACGGTACAGTTATACATATGGTTGTGGATGAGAACCGAGCTGTGTAATTCAAGAGTAGACCAAATCTTTATGCTGTATATTTAAAAATTATTCTGTTGAAAATGAGGACTCAAAAAAGAATTTGGAGGAAAAATGTGAATGTAAATAATAACAATTGCCTAGTAAGTAGGCACCTATTCAATTTGATTTGTGTATTCCTGGAGACTTTTCATTCTAAAGTGGACCCACAGTTTATCTGTTTTGTCCTCAGGGAAAATTAAAATTTTAATCTAGGAAGAATGCAGTATACCAACAAAGCATAATTAGTATAATAGATACCACTCAGTGCCTTGCTAAGAACCATTCCTTCTTTCCACCTTTCTAAAAGAATTTTTTTTTAAGCTCTTTCCTCTTCTGTGCAGCCATGAGCTTTTTTGGAAGCAAGACATATTTTTGGATGCAGAGGGTAAACATGATTGGTCTAAGCCAACTGTAATTGGTTCTTTTAGAGTGGGGCATATGACACATTTGATCAATGAGATGTGAAGAGATATTTGCTGGCAGGAGGCAGTCAGGTGGGTCTTCTCAAAATAGCTTCCTTAATCTTAAAAGACAAACAAAGAAGGCAAAGTCCCTTTTCCTTTACTGGGTAACTCGTGTCCGGATGTGAAACCTGAAACTATGACCAATGTCTTTCACTCTTGAAGGAAGCTGTTTAAGAACAAGCTTATGACAAGAGACAGAGTACAAAGATGGAAATAACATAGGTTCCTAATGTCAATGAATCACTGAATTAAACATTTGTGGAACTATTACAACTGCTCAATTTCTCATGGTGTATCATAAACCTTTTTTTTGGAGTTTAAACAAGTTAGTTTCCTATTACTTGTAACCAAAAGCACCCCAACTATATAATAAGAATAATTAAATGTAAAGCATGAAAGGTTTAAAAATTCACAGTGCTAGGGCACCTGGGTGGTTTAGTCGTTAAGTGTCTGCCTTTGGCTCAGGTCATGATCCCAGGATCCTGGGATCGAGCCCTGCATCGGGCTCCCTGCTCAGCCGGAAGCCTCCTTCTCCCTCTCCCACTCCCCCTGCATGTGTTCCCTCTCTCGCTCTCTCTGTCAAATAAATAAATAAATAAAATCTTAAAAAAAAATTCACAGTGCTCATCTGCCTTGTCTGATATTTGAACAAAGGGAGGACCTAAGACAGTAAATGACTTGTGTGATCTCACTCAATTAATTATAAGCAGAGTCAGGCTTCCTAAGTTCCACAAATACTCTGCTAACATATGCTTCAGTTTTATTTCAAAAAATAGTACTCTCTTATTTGTATAAAATCATCCAGCACAGTGCGGTATGTAATAACTAAGCGCTCAGTAAATACTGATGAGTACCCTACTAATTATGAATCTTTATTTTCAGCTTTGTCCAACAGTTTTGACATTAACCATCCAATTATGACAATGAGGATAATATATGCTACTTAGATAACTCAGTGGGTCACACCTTCATGTTTTGCTACTTGCTTTGCCCTCTCTATGACCTTATATACACACTTTCTATACTATCATCAAATGCTATGTCCTTCAACCCACTGATTGCAACTTATTTTAAAGTAACTCCTAACTTCTCTCTGATAGATAGCTCATGTTTTGATCAAGTGACAAGGAGTTGTACAGCATAAAGAACTTCCTAAGTGATGACCCCTTTTTATCTAGAGGATGATCTTAGACCCTATAAGCTCTCCTGAACTCTCAATTTCTTAGAGGCTCTGCCCACTGCTTAAGAGTTTTCCAAAATGCCTATTTCATATAAATGTTTAATGTGTTTTGTTGAATTAATGGACAATAGAAAATGTGTATCTATAACAGGGATGGGTGAACAAAGAAGAGAAAAAGGCAAACACACTGGGGAAAGTTAGTTGAGAAAATGAATTTTTCCAATTTTCTCATTTTGTTAGGTACCAAGTTCAAAGTAAATCCTCTTTCCCAATCTTACTCTGCCTTGTCTTCATCTTCATCAAAAAAAAAAAAATAAAATAAAACCACACGCACACACACACACACACAACAAAAAAAAAAACTTGATCTATGTGAAGTCATATAATGCCCTAGTGATTTTTAGAATATATTAGTATAATGAAATTGAAACCATTAATTGAATGACATAATAATTTCTACAGAGCAAAGAAAAAAAACATATTTAAAAGAAGAAACTGGTTCACAAAGTAAGATTACTTTAAAAAATACATTTGAGTTTCAAGTTTAAAAAAGGCCATCACCAAAGATTGGTATCAAGTGATAACAGTGGCAGTTTATTAATAATCTGTCATGTAAAGCTGACATATTATAAGCCGAATTCTGCTCAGCTTTACAATGAAATCCCATCCATTTTATTACTACCAGAATTAAATATGTTCTGTTGAAAGGCTTTAGGAAGCTTAAATATGATTTAAAGCTCTTTTTTTCAATACCTTTACTGCTTTTCCTACTACCTCATTATCAACAAGTGAAATCGACAAAAGTCTAATCTTGATTTTCCTGGATATCCATGGTATACCAAACAGGGAGCAAGATAAAACGCACATGTTTATAGAGGTTGATAAGTTTGCCTTTAGACAAATGGAAAAGTCTTAGCAACTAAATTACTTGTTTCTGACATGTTGGGAGCAGGCAGAAGGTTAGATTTAGTGTGGAAATAATATAAGGTAAGTATTAAAAGTTAAGCCCAGAGAATTCACAGATGGATAATTTATTTAATCAGAGTTAGGTGTGAACTAGCCGGATAGAAACGATCCATTCAAAGGTGTAAAGAGGTGATAGTCCATATGTATTCAGACTAAAGGATTTAGATGAGGCATTTTATAAGTAAACATCAATGACCCAGATTTTCATAAACAGTAGTTGAAGTTGAACTTCATTTTTTCTATGTATTGTTCAGTTTGGCTATGTAGGATTATGTCACCACCAGTTACCTAACATATTTTATGTGACCTCTGTTAGTCTCAGGCTTTCAGAAGTGTGCTATGAGGGTTTGAGGGAAGATGGGCTAACAGGCATATGAGCTACTTCAGTTAGTAAAACGATTAAGAGTTGGTTCACAATGAAACAAGTGGACAGAGTTCAGAGATTTCGATGTAGGATTTGGCATGGCAATCAGTAAAGAAATAGGTAACACTTTGTACTATAAATATGCTGTTAGAGTACTAGTTTTCATCCATCAGGTAGTTAAAAGTATTCTTATTACTGAATCTCAAGGCCATAATCTCAGATTCACTTCTCTTTTTTCCATGATTAAAACCTTTTTGAAATGATATTGAGAATTTTTTTGTCTGTTTTTAAAATTTCACAATTACAATATAGATGTTCTGAAAGATATCAAACTTAAATCTCTTTCATTGAAAATATTAATCATCGGGTAACAATATTTTAGCACCTACCAGCAGAGATGATTGCATGGGGGGGGGTGGATAAAAGGAAGTAAGTATACTACCCAAGATAAAATTTTGCCATGGATAATAGAAATGCAAGCGTGTGTGTGTGTGTGTGTGTGTGTGTGTGTGTGTGTTTCTCATTCATTGTAGAAAGAATTATACAGTAGTACTCATTAGTAAATTTCTAAAGAGAAGAACTTTAGAAGTTCAAAAGAGGAGTAGAAGAGAAGTAGAAGAGTACAAGCCTCAGTTTTCACCCTTCTAAATTCAGGTAATGGGAAGTGACAATTTTTAATGTTTCACAGTTCAAGAATAGAAAATTTTAATTGAATTTCTGTAAACTGTAATTGACTCATGATAATTGACTAAACAGCTGAAAGTTTACTCACAATGTGAACATAAATGGAAATTTTGATTAAAATACAAGTGTCTTTCCTATAAAACATTCTGAAGATCAAGGTGTGCACTTCCTAAGGAGCTGGATTTATTGGCAGTATGTGTGCACAAAGTGTTAAAGAAAAAGTACATAACGTTGGATTTAGGAAAAACTGGGAGCTCTCATGACATAATGAGGATTGTAAACAAATCTATAGCCGTTAGCTTCCAGGTGACGGAGAGTTGTGGTATGTATGCGTACACATATGCCCAATGGGTTACAAGGATAGTTACATTTCTTTCTTTTTTGTCCCTTCTTAGTCCTTAACATATTGCTAGCACTTAACTTTTAGGAAGGTAACTAATACATAAACTCATTAGCTTCTCCCTGAGTTGTTGTTTGAATGATTTCTTTTTCTTCTATCTCACACACCCTCTCAGTTTCATTTGGTATAGTGAAAATAGCATGAGCTTTGGGGGCTATCGTGCTGGTAACATATGGAAAAGTCATGGGTATCTTAGAGTCACAGACTTTCATTCTGTGAGGTGGAGGTCATAATGCCTCTCGTAGAGATTTTATGAAGGTTAAACAAAATAGGAACAGGTTCATTTTAACTAAGTACTTCAATATGAGAGTCCCTTTTTCCTCCTTATTATTGCCCCTTCTTCACATTTTTAATTCCTTGTTTTTTCCCCATCGTGCTTTCATATAAAAATATACCCTGTTTTTCATTCCTCTCCAAAACAATTTCCCAAAAGGTATTCTTAAAAGAACCTGTGTCAGAATCACCTTGGGATGCTTGATGAAAATGAAGTATCCCAGGCTTTACTCCAGATCTTACCAAATCAGACACCCTGGATGGCACGGGTACCTGAAAATGTGTGTTTTAACAAGCTTGCTCTGGGAAGGTGCACACTAAATTTGCATACAATTGATTTAAACCATTATGCTTACACAATGGTTTTAACAGTCTTCTATTATGTTCTAGCACCTCTACTCTGCGAAAATCTTAATCACAGCTGGCAGGCTACCTTCTAAATTTACAATAAGAAAAACTAAAAGTGGGAAATGGAATTAATTGTACTTTGCAACAACTCGGACTGGACAGAGCTGATGGTGAAAGTACTATATTCACTCACGTACTCACCAGCAACCTGTGGTTGACTCTGCCTTTTGGAATTTTTTTGACCTATATTCTAAATTTCTTGTATTCCTTGTCACTAAATACTAATAAATGTATTGTTTATTCACCTTTTCTTTTCTTTTATATCCTAATTTTAGAAGAAAAAATATCTTAATATGGTGCAGAAATTATAAAGGACAGTGTTTTGGGGTAAGAAGACAATTTTGTCACTCTTCTCTGAAAACTTGAGCATTTAAATGACAGTGCCAACACTTTAATAAAGTAAATATTTTTATATTTCTTTGAATTTGTAAAAGATCTTCCTGAATATTTATCATTGCTTATTTTTTACAGATGAGATAAACTGCTTAATATAGTAGAATTAATACAGCACAAATTTGATGTAAAAGCAACTCATTTCAAACCACAAGTTCAATTATTAGTGGATGAAAACACATGGATATATTGAGTCTAGTTCCATAAGGATAACTTTTTAAGATGGTATCAGAATATTGTCTGGGTCTTCAGTTACATATTATTTTCTCTAGGAAGCTCACAGAACTTAGAATGAATGAGTGGAATGCATTTGGCTAAGCAGTATTTTAAAATAATTTTTGTTTCAGTTAAAGTCACTGATGCTGACTACAAAAAAAAAAGTATTACCATTTAATTTTCTTGATTCCTCTTCTCAGAAAATGTTAGTTTACCTTGATTTTCTTTTTGATAAGTGGAGAGTAACATGCTTTAATAACAGAATAAATAATTATGTTCTTTACAATGTAGTTCTTGCAAGTAATAATGATTATATTAACTAGACCATTCTTGGATTAAAGATAAAAGTCAAAGGCAAACCATAAAAAAAGTCTCTGAACTGTTTCTCAGAATAATAATTCTGGTATTGCATCTACCAAAATGCACTAGTCATCATTAGTGATGTGCTTTTTGATTAAAAATGTGGTCTGTCAGCATCAGATAGCGAAACCTACACTATTCCAAGCCTGGACAGGCAATTACTGGCGTCCTCCTTCGCTATGTTCCTACTTTATTTTCTGATGATTTTGTTCCAAATGTAATTTCTCCATTGAACTCTTTCATATTAACTTCTTTTAAAATATATAGCTAAAAATCTTTTCAGTTTTTTTCTGATGAAATTGTATTATTTAAAGCCCAAATTTAAAACTATGTTATCTGTCAGATAACATCAGAATAGGAACATCAAGACTCTTAAAATGAATTCAAGTGGTTTTTTTTATTGTTTTTACTGCTTCTTCTATTTGCTACAAAAACTTGTAGGTGACATTTTCTTTAAATTCTTTTGGCTCGGTACATAATACTCAAGAAAATATTTATATATGTATTACTATTATTATTATTAGCAGCTAAGATATAGAATACTCATGCAAACGTTCTTTATTACTCAACTACAAAAGTAACCTCATAGTCAGATATATTCACATAGTCAGGAGATCAGTTTGTCAAAACACTCCTTTAAGAAAAGATCTCAAGATGATAAATGAATTGCTGAGATTTCAATGGCTTTCTCTTGGCCAAATGCAATGTCTTTTCCTGCTGTTGCTGTGGTTGTGAGTATTATTTGTGATGCACTTAACTGTCATTTAGGATTATTATAACCCTCTTGGCTGATAAAGAGGGTGAGCTGGGATTTGAACACAGGCCTCTTGGCTTGAGAAACTACTTTTTTCCCTTTTATTTCTCTGATATTGTGCTCTTCTATCTCTCCTCCAATGTCTAAGCTTTATGAAATTTCTTCTCTCTATAATTATTTTAAGGGCACCTAGCTCAGTCAGTAGAACATGTGACTCTTGATCTCAGAGTCGTGAGTTTGAGCCTCATGTTGGATGTAGAGATTACTTAAAAGTAAAATAAAATAAAATAAAATACAAATACAAATAATATAATGATAGTTATTCTTTGACAGGATTTCAAATACCACACTCAAAGTCATGAATTCCACATGCACATCTTCAGTTCTGTACACTGAGGCATACTTGTACATGTCTAAGAATGTCCCTTTGACTCTGGCAATAATTCTCAACAGAAACATTCTCACTACTGTGCACTTTCACTGCTTTGATGTATGCAATTCTAATTATTTTGGACACTTAACATACATATAAATGCAGATGTATTTATATTAACAGGATCACCCTTCATATATTAGTCTTTCCAGTTACTTAAGTCCTGAAAGCTCTGATTCACTATGTTAACTTCTGTAAGTTTATTCCATTCTCCCTGAAATGAGAACAGAGGTTTTCTAATTGTTTCTTCATCAATAAATTCTACTAACGTATTATAAAAACAGATGATATTGTAAAACCTTTGGTAAACCTTCCTGACAAATTCATCCTGACCTTGTTCACCTACTGTTCCATAAGGAAAATGGTCAAGGTGAAGGGAACATACAATCATAGCCATCTTTATATTTGTTTCCTTTGCTATCTTCCCAACTCCATTGACTTTTCCTGGGAGTCTAAGTGGCTGTCACCACCAGCACCATGCAACACCTCTTTAGGTGGTTTTTCTCACCCAACAAAAGGAAATCCTTTGAAGTCTAAAACATGAAGTTTTCCTGAAGTACTTAGAAAAAAAAAGGTAAGAGAGCCCTAAACCAGAAGTAACTGGGTTTATAGACTACAGAATCCTAAGCTATCAGCTACTACAGACTGGCTAAGCTGTCTCCTTATATGTCACTCTCATACTTTCCCCCATCTCCTTTAAGGGGGGAAAGTTCTAAGTATAACTAGCTATCTTGGAAGAAAACAGATGATCCTTTATCCATGCACAGGATAAAAGAAATCTTTCTTCTTTCTGGAGAATCAGTGATATATTGTCAAAAGTCTCAGATGCTTCAGCATTCACTCAGAAGCCTCTTCTTTTATTTTTATGTAAACAAATATATCATCAAAAAATTCCAGAACTCGAAAAACCTTAGAAATCATGTTGTCCCACTATCACATGTTTAAATGATAAAATGAAGGCTAGAAGTTTATGCTCCTAGAAAATCTTATTAGATGGAAACTCTCTCCTTATCTGCCTTCACTACCTAGCAAACCTCGCATTCTTTCTGTAAGACCTAGCTCAAATTTCTCATCTGTGAGGTAGGATACCTTCACAGACTCCTGTAGGCATTTATTATCCTAGCCTCTCCTATAACATTTGTTTCATAACCTTCTAATAGGATCTATCATCTCTGGTGCACCTCTCTTTGGCTGTGATGCCTTGAACAAGTTTTATATCTTCTCTTAATCTCAATTGTACTGGAATAAGCAACAGTCCCTTTTTCTCTTAGGGATATTGTAGCTATTAAAAGAAATAATCATTGTAAGGGGTTTAGCACATTTCCTGGCACGTAGTTCATGCTCAACAAATCTTACTGTTGTTGGGCTTATACAATTTATGTTTTCACATGCCCTTCCTTTTCACTAATTGGGGAGTTCCAAAACGATCTCTTATTCAGTCAGTAGCCCTGTGATCAGCACTGGGTTGTGCACACTTTACCTTAAAGCAGTCTGTGTTGAACGTGTTAAGGAATGAATATTCTCATGTGCTTGGTCCCTGGTAAAGTCCCTTCTCCATCATGTATCCTTCAGAATATGCACAATGCTATTTAATCCCTTAATGAAAATTATTTCCAGAAGTTTAAAATGAAACACTGAACAAGCCAGTGCTTTTGTTATGTGTGTCCTTAGCAAAGTCAGGTTTTTTTGTTTTACTTGAGAAATTTCATACCAAGTATAAGTGTGTCCTTCTATGATTTCTCAAGAAGAAAATGTAGTCCCACCCAAATATATTGGATTTTATCCTTAATTTATATTCAACCTTTTCCTGATGCTGTGGTTTGACCTGAAAATTCTGAAGTTATATCTCTATTTCATGCGTGGGCAAATGCTCTAGCAATAGTATTCAAAACAATTTTGCATGGTAAGGTTTTTATATAACATTTAACCTGTCATGCTTGAAATTTACATTAGAAGAACAATTGACTTCCTTACTTAATGATACCTTTAAAGAACTATGAAAATTCATGAATAAAATTATATTTTATGAATAATTTGGAGATCCAGTTAATAGATAAATGCATACTTAAATATAATAAATAAATATATGCATGTTATAATTATTTTCAATTTTGAAAAAAAATCTACAAAGTGAAGAAAAAATCAATATTCACAATGATAAACATGTTTACTCTGCTATTGGAAAAAGACTCACTGTTAAATTATGATGCCATAGGAAGTCCATTTCTATCACAGATATATCCAGGTAGTCATACAGTGGGAAACCAGTGTTATTAATAAGAGACATGTTAGAATCTCTTCAGGTTAGAAACAAGCCTCATAAATATTTTTGTTTGAATTAGATATCAGTTGATTATAAATGTTATCACTTCTAATAAGAGAAAAGCAAACTTGAATATCTTACTTCTTGGCTTCAGAGACTTAACAAATTAAAAAGACCGTCTTAGCTAATATTTTTCATATAACACTTTCAGGGAGATATTCTACCTTAGTTGAGTTCATTTTATAGATTTTATAGTGGGGAAAAAACTAATTTTAAAGATCTACTCTTGAAAAAGAAAATTAGCATTGCCCCTAAATTATAGATGTTCAGAGCTTATGATTTCTCCATTAATTCAGATATTATTAAATGGTGTTTTTAAGTTGGAGGAAAGGGTGGTGGGGAGGTGGATCCCATTTATGCTGCTTCAAGATATTTAGAGTATCTGTATTTCATCTCTCTCTCTCTTTCACACACACACACACACACACACACACACACACACACACACACCATTACCTCCTATAAATATAAATATCCAGCACAGTAGAAGTAGCAACAGAATAATAATTATTGTATCTTTTAAAAGTTGATACGTATTTTGGAGTAATAGATTTCCTCAACCTCCTCAGCCTTTCTCCACCCTGCATCTATTCCATTCCCCTTTACAATGGTGCAGATTATTGTCCATCTCCAAGCACTTGGCAAGAATGTTAGAAAACTAGCAGAAATCCTATGCCGAGTTCTTACTGATACCATTTTGATTTCTTATGACACTTTACTTATGAGCTAAAATGCTCGTGACCTTATTTTAAGCAGATAATAGAGACATCAATTTAACTTAAAAATATATTTACCTCTTTGAATACAGCAAAATAAATAAAACACTTTATACTTTTAAGTTTATTTTGAGATAAGGTATTCATAATGACATTATCTTTCCCTTAGCCCACCAGATTGGAATAAGACATCATAGTTGAAATGAATGCATTTTCTGGAATGTTTTATATTAAGGATAGTATATTTGTATTTTGTAATAATTATACCTTGAAATAAACTCACTATCCAGTGAATGATTATAACAATAACAACAGATTTCAAATAAGCATACTTAGATTATTTATTTGAACATGAAATTTAAAAAAATTAATACAGATTTTCTTGATTTATGATGAGGTTATATCCTGATTAATCCATCATAAATTGAACATGTCGTAAATTGAAATGCACTTAGTAATCCTAACCTACTGACCATCATAGCTTAGTTTAGTCCACTTTAAATGTGCTCAGAACACTTACATTAGCCTATAGTTGGACAAAATCCCTTAATAATGTTGAACATCTCATGTAGTTTGTTGAATACTGTACCGAAAGTGAAACAGAATGTTTGTGTGGCTACAGAATTTTTGTGAGTATATTGGTTGTTTCCCCTTATAATGGCATTACTGACCTGGAGCTATAGCTCACTGCTACTGCCTGGCATTGCGGGAGAGGATTGTGCCACATATTACTGGCCTGGGGAAAGATTCAAATTCAAAAATTGAAGTATGGTTTCTACTCAATGTGTATAGTGTTCACATCATTGTAAGTAAGGAATCATTTGTATATATAATTAATATATAAAAGTTCTGAGATAATTAAGGTTTTAATTTTACCATATCATTATTCTTCTTTTGTAGACATAAATTATGCTTATCTTGGGTAAAAAGGAGCTCTTTAAATGAGAAGTCATAGGCTTAAATGCCAACTTTTTCTGTATTTATTAATCGTGGCTAAATATCATATGCTGTTCTCAGGATTATAATTAGGGATATGCTGGACTAAAATGGAGTGGGATGATCTGAAGTAAATGCAAAAAATTTCTGGGTCAAAATTTCAGGTAAACAGGTCAGTTTATGCTAGTGCAGATAGATACAAATCATAATATAATTATGCTACTAAATAAATGAAATGAGGCGTCAGGGACCTCATGCTACAAACACAATTGCAAGACAATCAGCTGTCCCTACCTTCACAGACAAACAGATAAAAGGAATGACAAGACAGTTTTGTTTCCAATGTTTTCAACTTTACCAAAAAGGCAGATACGAATGTATAGAAACCTCTTTGCAAGTTAATGAGGGAAAATGATCTGTTTTCATTTCTCCTCTATCATATTCCCTCAAGTTTAGAGACGTGATTTTCTAGAGAAGATAATAATGATGACAGAAGTTTATAGAGATCTTTCAATTTCCACTTATTCTAGTGAATTTCTCCTTCCATATTGTTCCTACTTGTGCTTATATTCAACTATGAGAGGTCATGTTGAAGTTAGAAATTCTTTGCACTGGGTGTTATATGCAAGTAATGATTCATGGAGCTTTACATCAAAAACTAGGGAGGTACTATATGGTGACTAACATAATATAATTTAAAAAATTATTATTAAAAAAATAAAATAAATAAAAGATATTACATAATTGAAACTTAACTCTAAAAAAAAGAAAGAAAAAAAAAGGAAATTCTTTGCTCAATAAACTAATCTTTTCCTATTCTTTACCCACTTATTTCTTTAAAGAATACCAGCCATTGCTACTCCTTTCCATTTATCACTGTCCTGATCACACTGTAGACTCATTTTATAATCCCAAATATTGTTGAAGTCTGTTGTATTAAAAATATATTTAATCTCAACCTTATCCCATAGAATGTTTCAGCCCCAATGGTTACCATATACCTTCTCAGTGTCAATTCATCCATACAACACATATCAACCCAGGACAATTAGCTAGAATAGTCTGGGTTGCTAGATCATTGGTTTGAATGAATCCTTAGAATGTCCAGTATTGAATCCTTATTCCCTACTTCTAATTTGGTTTTCATCTGAAGTAATAATTAAAAATCACACTCTGAGTAGAATAAGGTAGGACAACACATTCTCGATCCCAAATGGAGTTATTGATTCTTTTACTAGAGCCTGTTTCCCAATTTCATTTTGACCAGCTCGGTTGTGAATGGTTTTGCCATATAATCAATTGCTCTAATCTAGGAGTCATGCTTGTTGTCTCTTTTTCTCTTACCCTCTACATCCAATCAATTATTAAGTCCTTTGAGTTCTGCCTCCAATAGACTGCAAATCCACCTCAGTGATCCCATCCTGGTCTAGGACATCACATCTTTCCCTCTTGGAAATCTTCAAGTGTCTCATCCTAAATGATCTTCCCACTTCTAGTCTTACCTCCCACTAATTCATTCTCCACAAAGCACTTATCTTAAAATATAAATGGAATTACCATACACTATTGTTTAAAAGCATTCAATGACTTCCAGTAGCACTTACAATGAAATCCAATATACTTGTCATGGACTGAGAAGCTTACCTCATCTCAAGCCCCTCTCCTCTTTACTTACTGTGCTCCAGCTACACTAACATTCATGTATTTCCTTGAACATTTCAAGTTCCTCTTTAATTCAGAGCCTAGAAATCCCATTATACCTCCTTTCTTTCTCCATTTCTTCATGTGGTGAACTCATAATTCATTTAAAGTTATTAGCTTAAATACCAATTCCTGTCCTCATTATTCTATATTTGAGAACATTTTTCTTCATGACATTTATCAAAGTTGAAATTTATTTTTCATGTTTAATTCTTTTTCCCCGTTAGACTATGAAATCAATAAGATAAAAACTTTGTCATCTCCACCATTTTGACATGAGTAGCATATTGTAAGTTCTTCATAAGTCAATGGAAAGAAAAAAAGAGAGAGAGAAAAAGGAGGGAGGGAGAAGGGGGGAAGAGGGATGAATGGTTGGAAAACGAATGTGTTGAGAAACAAATGTTTGATTTAGCAAAAGAAACCCAGTAATCTGTCTAGCTCATATACAATTGTTTTTTCTAGATAGCAAAAATTTACAAAGCATCTGCTACTGCCAGATATTGTGCCAGGAACTAGAAAATATTTCTATTTTTCAGTGGGGAACCCTAACATTTCTTTAACAGTTCAACAAAATAAATATATCATTGAATATGTCAACAAAAATAAAAGAAAAACATAGAGTATTCTGTGTGTCCAATCATTTTATTCTCAAGGTAATCTTCATTTATGTTACCAAAACTTTAGCTATATATTTTTTCTGATTCTCTTTTTTTAGTCTTTTTAAAAAGTGTTCATGCTCTCAGATTATAATTTTATTGCATTATTCAATCTTTTGATTTTGGGTTCAAGCTATGCATAACAAACCAATTTACATGTTTATAATTCTTCAGTTTGTACCATTTTCCTTCATGCAGCAAATTAATTACATGTCTTTGAACTTTATTTGTCCCCAAACTCTGTCATCACTCTGAAAATGAAGTCAAGTATATTTAACTGGCATCATTTACTCGTATCTGCCAGTAATCGATCTCAAGTGCATTTTTTCCCTTTAACTATCATTTACCATCAGGGACACCTTCAGGTATTAAATCCTGAAGTATTTGTGTAAACTATGCTGTATTTCACAGATAAAGTTATTAATAAGCTTGTTATTTAGCTATTTGACATGGCTAGTGGAGGATCAGACCTATTAATGCTACATAACGTCTTTGTACCAATCTTCAAGATACCTTTCTGTGTTTCACCGCTGTTCTTCCTGCTCTTAATTACCCCACAGAGATCAGTAATTTAGTAAAAGTAAAAATCACCTAATTAGCTTTTAATTAGTACATGCTCCATATTTCATCATCTTTGGCTACCTAAAATAGACAAGAAAGTCTAAAAGGAAAAAAAAACTCTTTTTTTTTTAAAACAGTTGCGATACAAACTCCATGCTCTCCAAATTTATGAAAATAAATTAAGTGCTATCTTTCTTTAGCTTCAGGATTTTAATCTATGAACCCTACAGTCTTCTCATCAGATTTTTCACTATTATAAAGATTTAATAATAATAAGTAACTATTAAAAACAACCTATTATATGGTTTGCTTTTCTACTTCCATTTTTGAGTTAGGAGTTACTCCAAAGTTAATGAAATAGCTTGTATTATGGACCCAGAGATTAAAAAAGGAATGGCCAAAATTGGATATGTGACTATGAAATTATTGAACTTTCCGCTTTAAATAATTATTTAATTCCATTATGTTTCATTACATCTCTTGAGTATTTCAGCTATTCTGGAGACAACTGAAGGTATTTAAATCAAGATGAATACTTCAAGAGAAAAACACATGCAATTCAAAATCATGCACAATAGGACAATGCAATCTGTGGCAAACATATACACATTTGCATAATTGACTCAGAATTTTAAGGAAGATATAACAGTGATTTTTATACTATCATTCCTATCCAGCACAAAACAGGTATGGGATGCATTTCTGTGTATATATATATATATATATATATATATATATATTAAATCTCAAGGCAAATAAAATCTCAATGTAGTACATACAATAATATTCTGTAGTTAATCCTGTAGGCTGTATTTATCATGGCTGTTATGTGTTTATGCAATTTATTAAACATAATATTTTGGAGACAACTAAATATATTTTAATAATTTTATTTTAATACTAAACAGACTAATTTCTGAGGTTTTTAATGATTCTGTAGATTATTTATTTTGCAGACTTTGTTTAACTTAATATATGCTGGAAATAAATTATCATAATACGTTAAGGGTTAAAGTGAAATAATTTTGTTATGCTGCTGAATATTTATTTCAAAATTATAATTGATGGCCGAATAACTGATTGTGGTGTGTGACACAGAGAAGACAATGCATAAATACATATCTAAATTTTATAAAAACCTACAAATTGCTTATAAATAAACTTAAATTTTTAAACAAATATTGGCATCTTCATATTTATTAATGAATTTTACAATGAGTTAAAATATACACAGAGCAATTACTATTCTAATGAAAAGCTATCCAGCAAACCATCTTAAACATACAAGAAACTATCTTAAACATAGCAATATCCTTACAATTTAGTAATAAAACAATATCCTTAAAATCTGGAGATTATTAAGTGTAAAAGTTTAAATAATAAAACTTTAAAAAAAAACATAGGAAAATATCTTAGCAACCATGGCAAAGGCAGATATTTCTCTTTTTAAAAAACATTTATTAAATAGGACACAAAAAGCCCTAATCAGACAAGACATAAACTTAAGACTTTCTATTCATCAAAAGACACCACTAGAAGAGTACCAAGAAAGTCCACCAAATGCTTTAATATACAATATAAATATCCAATGGTATGCCAGAAAATGGTTAGCAACTAACTTTCTTGTTTTTTTAGTGTTTGCCAGTGTGTGTGGTGTAAAAATTTCTACCATGGCAGATTTTCAAGCTACGGGGAAGCTCTCAAAATTCCTGACACTTTAACAGTTGGCTCTTGTGAATTAGTTTGAGCCAGCTACATCACAGAGGACTCTATACCCATTCTATATACATATATATGTATATGTATCTATATAGATATATAGATATATAGATATATAGATATATATAGAGAGAGAGAAGGGATACATAGCATAGTAGAAGAAGGTCAAGTCTTAACACTGCAAGAAGGAGAATACTCATATGACAAATAATCATCACAAATATGACAATCATAAAAAAATGTTTAATGTCATCAATTCTCAAGATATTCAAATTAAAATATTTCTATAAACACACCAGAATGGCCAAAATAGAGGGATAAAAAATTCTAAATGTTAGTGAGTATAGGGAGCAACTGAACTCTCACATCCTGCCTTCAAAAACCAGTACCACCAGTACCACCACTTTGGCAAACTATCAGTATCCACTAAAGCAAAACGTATGCATATCCTATATATCCAACAAAATGCATGCATGTGTTTCCTAAAAGACATGTTCCAGATGTCCATATAACCACTATGCATAAGAACCAAAGTCTGCAAGCTACCCAATGCTTTTAAATGGGGAAAAGGATCATAATTTGGTATGTTCGCACACTTGAATATTATGCAGCAATGAAAATGAGGATTTATCACTGCATATAATCTTAGAAATGTAATGCTAAGCAAAAGAGACAAAGTAGTAACTACTGTATGACTTCATTTATAGAATGTAAAACAGGAAGTAATCTATCCTTCTAGAAGTCAATATAGTGCTTATTGTCCATGGATATAGTTACCAGAAGAGTACTGTGCAATGGGTTTCAAAGTACTCTAGAGTTCTATCTTTTTTATTTTTTTAATGTGAGAGCTGGTTATATGGGTGTGTTCATTTTGTTACAATTTATTGAGACTGTATACTTAAGATATGAGCAAGATATGAGATGATAATTATAAATGCAATTTTTAAAAATATTTGGACATATTTTATAAGTTGAATTAACTTGTGAGAAAAGTTCATTAGGTATATTTATAAAATATAAGTTACAACTTAATAATACTTATTGGGATTAAAATTATTTCTCTGTGCATATCCAAATAATGTATTTCATAAAAAACCTTCTTCCATTACCAACAGAGTCCATTTGGTAGAAAGTGGAATTTCCCCTTGCTTCTATGTGACACTTGTCTTTAATAACCATATGCTGAGTGTCTCAAAAAAATGTAACCAAAGCATATACCTTAGAACACCAAGAGTTGGTTATTGCCTACAGTCACTTAAAACATCTTCCAGATACATTTCAATAATGCTGCATTATCAAATTAACAAGTTTACTCAATCACCTTTGTGTTTCTGAAGATATCATTTACCCAAAAATATAAAAATATGACATAATTGCCCATATTATCTGCATTTTATATTTATCAGTTATAAGCTAAATCATTATTATGTTTACCATTAAAGGAGAGATAAACTGAAAAATCACTTACTAAAACAACACAAATGAAATTGCTTACTTACATTCTGTAGTAATTAATTGTAAGTGGAACCCACATTTTTAACAAGTGTTATTGAATACATTAACCAAATAAATGGACAAATTAATAAGACCCATAAGATCACCTTCAAAGTCATTGATTACTTCTTATCATTTTATTTCCATAGTTACATATTTTATTTTCAACTTTCTAAAGCTCCAATACCAAGCTTTCAGAGAGGAATCAATTTTGATAAATCTTGACAGATGAAAAAATTAAGTTTTCCTTTCAATAACTCATTGCCTTTATTCATTGCCATCAAATGGACCTTATTATAAAAAATTTTTATATATACATTTGTCATTCATGTCCAAAGAACTTTTTTCAGTAGTATAAATCTTACCTTTCTGAACAATGCCTTCAAATTCACTTAGAGCCTATCAAAGACTATTTCAAATGACTATATTATTATAATCTACCCAAGAACATAAACATTTAATAGAAAATATCACACAGTTTCTTCAACATTTATGTAAAAGTATGGTAAAGTATCAAGGGAACTGTGCAAATTACCTTTAATATTTACTGGATATTATCAAGCAGAGATTATAAAGGAAAAAAAAACCTCTGAAATTGAATGTATTAATTATAATCTTACCATAAGCTCACGGGTTAGGAATTCAGACAAAAAGTTCACCACCCTGAGACCTAGAAAAGTATAAGCAAAAATATTTTCTATCAGTACTGGCATCATATTTTAATTCAAGCATCACAAAATGTTAAATAGTGATTCAATATTATGAAAATTTTTCATTGTATGAGTAATTAGTATACACATAATTTGACAAACAATTTTGACTACAACATGCTTCTAAAATAGCATTATCATTACTCAGCTCACATCAAACTATTGTGATTTAAGATTAGTTACTCTAAGTTGAGCTCTTTAATGCAGGGATGACAAACAAGTAGATAATTTTTATTGTCTCCTTTGTTTCTCGTGGAACTCTGGGTGACGGGCACATTTGCAAGAGAAATTTATTTTGCATATATTAGAGAACTTTCTCAGTTACACTCATTTAATGGTTTCATATATACGCACACCCATACACAGACACACATGCTATGCATGTGGGCACACACACATGCACACGCAAATGTCGTTATCACACTACAATCTTATATTTATCTTTGTTTTATCTGTTCAAATCAGTGGAGAATATATAACTTTCCATGAATATAAATATTCTCTATCATAATTTTAAAGACTGCATAATACTCCATAATTTGTTATACACCTTAAGTTGTTTAAGATACTTGATTCAACAATAACACTATATAATATTGGTTAATATTATCATCTTTAAATTGAGCCATTTAGTTACCATCATATGTGATCATATTTAATAGTAATGTGCTTTGCAAGAGTTTTAATATTTTGATGCAGTGGTAACCTACCAATTACACATACTTATTAAGCCCTTGAATTTGTTTACTTCTAGGTAGTTTCTGCTCCATATGAACAAAAGAATAAACTGAAGATTTGATCCTTTCCATCAGTGAAGAAATTTGTAGCTTTTATAAACACTTTAGAAAACTATGAATGACTGGTATATAGGCAGGTGATCTATTACGTGATGTCTTACAATTTAAATTAATAGAAGAGAGAGGAGTTAAGATGGCGGAGGAGTAGGAGGCACCGTTTTCAGCCGGTCCTCCGAGTCGAGCTGGATAGATACCAGACCAGCCTAAACAACCACGGAACCAGCCTGAGACGCAGGAAGACGCATCTGGATCTCTACAAATGAACATCTCCAGCGCTGAGTATTGAGGTACGAAGCGGGGAGCCATGAAACCGCGCACAGATATCGGAAGATAAACGGAAGGGGGAGGGAGCCGCTGTGTTTGGGCGCCGGGAAGCGGTAGCCACTTGCACGGGAGAGTGGGCAGGGCTCTCGGACGGCACCCGCAAAACAGCAGACTGAGACCGTGAGCCAGGTGTGCGCGCCACCAGGCATCTCGCGGAACACCGGAATCCCGGTGCACTCACTGGATCCAGACTGAGACCGGGAGATCCGGGAGCGCGCGCAGGGCGGCTGGCGGCTGGCGGCATTAGAAACACAAAGGACAGAGATGTGCAGGCCCTGGAAGTGAGGGCTGGGACGCCAGGTGTGGGGCGCACATCCCGGGACGTTGCAGGGTTGAGCAGCACCAACAGAAACAGAGTTAAAGTGGCCAGAACATTAGTAGAGAACGGGCCGCAATCCTTCTGTTCTGTGACAGAGGCTGAAATTTGGCCGCTGCTGCTCTGACTCTCAGAAGAGGCACAGCAAACCGCCAGGGAAAGCCGCCAGAGAACAAAAGCCTGGAAATACCGGCTCAGGGAGTGCCCATCCCCATCCCCCCTCGCAGGGGACACCGAGACTCTACCCAAACAGGGCTGCCTGAGTATCGGCGCGGCAGGCCCCTCCCCCAGAAGGCAGGCTGAAAAATCAAGAAGCCCACAACCCGGGCGCCTGGGTGGTGCAGTCATTGAGCGCCTGCCTTCGGCTTAGGGAGTGATCCCGGCGTTCCAGAAAGGAGTCCCTCATCGGGCTCCTCCACTGGGAGCCTGCTTCTTCCTCTCCCACTCCCCTGCTTCTGTTCCCTCTCTCGCTGGTTGGCTGCCACATAAATAAATAAATAAAATCTTTAAAGAAGAAGCCCACATCCCTAAGATCCCTATAAAACAAGGGGCACGGCCTGGGACCCAGTCAATAATTTGGGCTCTGGAAACCCCGCAACCTCTCTTCATCAGAATGACAAGAAGGAGAAGCCCCCCCCAGCAAAGAAAAGACAGTGAGTCTGTGGCCTCTGCCACAGAAATAATGGATATGGATGTAACCAAAGTATCAGAAATGGAATTCAGAGTAACGATGGTCAAAATGATGAGTAGAATTGAAAAAACTATTAACGAAAAGGTTACTGAGAATATAGAACCCCTAAGGACAGAAATGAGAGCGAATCTGACAGAAATTAAAAATTCTATGAGCCAAATGCAGGCAAAACTAGAGGCTCTGACGGCCAGGGTCGCAGAAGCAGAGGAACGCGTTAGTGAATTGGAGGATGGGTTAATAGAGGAAAAAATGAAAATAAAAGATGGTCTTAAAAAGATCCACGCCCACGAATGTAGGTTACGGGAGATTACTGACTCAATGAAACGATCCAATGTTAGAATCATCGTTATCCCTGAGGGGGTGGAGAAAAACAGAGGTCTAGAAGAGATATTTGAACAAATTGTAGCTGAAAACTTCCCTAATCTAGCGAGGGAAACAAACATTCGTGTCCAAGAGGCAGAGAGGACCCCTCCCAAGCTCAACCATGACAAACCTATGCCACGTCACGTCATAGTGCAATTCGCAAATATTAGATCCAAGGATACAGTATTGAAAGCGGCCAGGGCAAAGAAATTTCTCACGTACCAAGGCAAAAGCATCAGAATTACGTCAGACCTGTCTACACAGACCTGGAATGAGAGAAAGGGTTGGGGGAGCATATTTAAAGCTTTTTCAGAGAAAAACATGCAGCCAAGGATCCTTTATCCAGCAAGGCTGTCATTCAGAATTGATGGAGAAATAAAGACATTTCAGAATCGCCAGTCACTAACCAATTTCGTAACCACGAAACCAGCCCTACAGGAGATATTACGGGGGGTTCTATAAAAGTAAAAAGGCCCCAAGAGTGATACAGAACAGAAAGTCACAGCCAATACAAACAAAGACTTTACTGGCAACATGGCAACATTAAAATCATATCTCTCAGTAATCAGTCTTAATGTAAATGGTTTGAACCATCCCATAACGTCACAGGGTTGCAGATTGGATAAAAAGAAATGACCCATCCATTTGCTGTCTACAAGAGATTCATTTCAAACCCAAAGATGCATTCAGACTGAGAGTAAGGGGATGGAGTACCATCTTTCACGCAAATGGACCTCAAAAGAAAGCTGGGGTAGCAATTCTCATATCAGATAAATTGGATTTTAAACTACAGACTATAGTTAGAGATGCAGAAGGGCATTATATTATTCTTAAGGGAAGTATTCAACAAGTGGATATGGCAATTATAAATATATATGCCCCCAACAGGGGAGCAGCAAGATACACAAGCCAACTCTCAACCAGAATAAAGAGACATATAAATAAAAATACATTAATAGTAGGGGAACTCAACACTCCACTATCAGAAATAGACAGAACACCCTGGCAAAAACTAAGCAAAGAATCAAAGGCTTTGAATGCCATACTCGATGAGTTGGACCTCATAGATATATATAGAACACTGCACCCCAGAACCAAAGAATACTCATTCTATTCTAATGCCCATGGAACATTCTCAAGAATAGACCATGTTCTGGGACACAAAACAGGTCTCAACAGATACCAAAAGATTGAAATTATCCCCTGCATATTCTCAGACCACAACGCTCTGATATTGGAACTCAACCACAAGGAGAAATTTGGAAGAAACTCAAACACTTGGAGACTAAGAACCATCCTGCTCAGGAATGACTCAAAAAACCAGGAAATCAAAAATCAAATTAAACAATTTATGGAGACCAATGAGAATGAAAATACAACAGTCCAAAACCTATGGGATACTGCAAAGGCAGTCCTAAGGGGGAAATACATAGCCATCCAAGCCTCACTCAAAAGAATAGAAAAATCTAAAATGCAGTTTTTATATTCTCACCTCAAGAAGCTGGAACAGCAACAGAGGGACAGGCCTAATCCACGCACAAGGAAGCAGTTGACCAAAATTAGAGCTGAAATCAATCAAGCAGAAACCAGAAGTACAGTAGAGCAGATCAACAGGACTAGAAGCTGGTTCTTGGAGAGAATCAATATAATTGACAGACCACTGGCAAGACTTATCCAAAAGAAAAGAGAAAGGACCCAGATTATTAAAATTATGAATGAAAAAGGAGAGGTCACGACGAGCACCATTGAAATTGGAAGGATTATTAGAAATTTTTATCAACAGCTATATGCCAATAAACTAAGCAATCTGGAAGACATGGAATCCTTCCTGGAAATCTATAAACTACCAAGATTGAAACCGGAAGAAATTGATTCCTTAAACAGGCCAATTAATTATGAAGAAATTGAGTCAGTGATAAACAACCTTCCAAATAACAAAACTCCAGGCCTGGATGGTTTTCCTGGGGAATTCTACCAAACATTCAAAGAAGAAATAATACCTATTCTCCTAAAGCTATTTCAAAAAATAGAAACAGAAGGAAAGCTACCAAACTCATTCTACGAGGCCAATATTACCTTGATCCCCAAACCAGGCAAAGACCCCATCAAAAAGGAGAATTACAGACCGATTTCCCTAATGAACATGGACACCAAAATCCTCAACAAGATCCTGGCTAATAGAATCCAACAGAACATTGAAAAGATTATCCATCATGATCAAGTGGGATTCATACCTGGGATGCAAGCGTGGTTCAATATTCGCAAATCAATCAGCGTGATACATCATATCAACAAGAAAAGACTCAGGAACCATATGATCCTCTCAATCGATGCCGAAAAAGCATTTGACAAAATACAGCATCCTTTCCTGATTAAAACCCTTCAGAGTGTAGGAATAGAAGGTACATTTCTCAATCTCATAAAAGCCATCTATGAAAAGCCTACTGCAAATATTATTCTCAATGGGGAAAAGCTGGAAGCCTTTCCCTTAAGATCAGGAACTCGACAAGGATGCCCACTCTCGCCACTATTATTCAACATAGTACTAGAAGCCCTTGCAACAGCAATCAGACGACAAAAAGGGATCAAAGGTATTCAAATCGGCAAAGAAGAAGTCAAAATGTCTCTCTTTGCAGATGACATGATACTCTATATGGAAAACCAAAAAGAAGCCACTCCCAAACTATTAGAAGTTATAGAGCAATTCAGTAACGTGGCAGGATACAAAATAAATGCTCAGAAATCAGTTGCATTTCTATACACGAATAATGAGACCAAAGAAAGAGAAATTAGGGAATCCATCCCATTTACAATAGCACCAAAAACCATACGTTACCTTGGAATTAACTTAACCAGAGACATAAAGGACCTATATTCTAGAAACTATAAATCACTATTGAAAGACATTGAGGAAGACATAAAAAGATGGAAAGATATTCCATGCTCATGGATCGGAAGAATTAACATAGTTAAAATGTCCATGCTACCCAGAGCAATCTACACTTTCAATACTGTCCCGATCAAAATACCAATGACATTTTTCAAAGAACTGGAAGAAACAGTCCTTAAATTTGTATGGAAACAGAAAAGGCCCCGAATCTCCAAGGAACTGTTGAAAAGGAAAAACAAAGCTGGGGGCATCGCAATGCCGGATTTCGAGCTGTACTACAAAGCTGTGATCACAAAGACAGCATGGTACTGGCACAAAAACAGACACATAGACCAATGGAACAGAATAGAGAACCCAGAAATGGACCCTCGGCTCTTTGGGCAACTAATCTTTGATAAAGCAGGAAAAAACATCCAGTGGGAAAAAGACAGTCTCTTCAATAAATGGTGCTGGGAAAATTGGACAGCTACATGCAAGAGAATGAAACTTGACCACTCACTCTCTCACACCATACACAAAAATAAACTCCAAATGGATGAAAGACCTCGATGTGAGACAGGAATCCATCAAAATTCTAGAGGAGAACATAGGCAACAACCTCTACGACATCGGCCAAAGCAACCTTTTTCATGACACATCCCCAAAGGCAAGAGAAACAAAAGATAAAATGAATTTATGGGACTTCATCAAGATTAAAATTTTCTGCACAGCCAAGGAAACAGTCAGAAAAACTAAGAGGCAGCCCACGGAATGGGAGAATATATTTGCAAATGACACTACAGATAAAGGACTGGTATCCAAGATCTACAAAGAACTTCTCAAACTCAATACACGAGAAACAAATAAACAAATCAAAAAATGGGCAGAAGATATGAACAGACACTTTTCCAATGAAGACATACAAATGGCTAACAGACACATGACAAAATGTTCAAAATCATTAGCCATCAAGGAAATTCAAATCAAAACCACACTGAGATACCACCTTACGCCAGTTAGAATGGCAAAAATAGACAAGGCAAGAGACAACAATTGTTGGAGAGGATGTGGAGAAAGGGGATCCCTCCTACATTGTTGGTGGGAATGCAAGTTGGTACAGCCACTCTGGAAAACAGTGTGGAGGTCCCTTAAAAAGTTAAAAATTGAGCTACCCTATGATCCAGCCATTGCACTACTGGGTATTTACCCCAAAGATACAGACGTAGTGAAGAGAAGGGCCATATGCACCCCAATGTTCATAGCAGCAATGTCCACAATAGCTAAATTGTGGAAGAAGCCGAGATGTCCTTCAACAGATGACTGGATTAAGAAGTTGTGGTCCATATATACAATGGAATATTACTCAGCTATCAGAAAGAACGAGTTCTCAACATTTGCTACAACATGGACGGCACTGGAGGAGATAATGCTAAGTGAAATAAGTCAAGCAGAGAAAGACAACTATCATATGATTTCTCTCATCTATGGAACATAAGAACTAGGATGATCGGTAGGGGAAGAAAGGGATAAAGAAAGGGGGGGTAATCAGAAGGGGGAATGAAACATGAGAGACTATGGACTATGAGAAACAAACTGAGGACTAGAGGGGAGGGGGGTGGGGGAATGGGATAGACCGGTGATGGGTAGTAAGGAGGGCACGTATTGCATGGTGCACTGGGTGTTATACACAACTAATGAATCATCAAGCCTTACATCGGAAACCGGGGATGTACTGTATGGTGACTAACATAATATAATAAAAAATCATTAAAAAAATTAATTAATAGAAGAGAGAAACCACAATAGATTGAATCTATTATGTAATGCCTTAATGAGTGGTGTTGTTTTTAAGGATATGTTTTTCTCAAAGGCCTGCAAATTAAACTATTCCAACTATTTTCTACTGTAATTGAAAGAAACATTATGTAACATAGTTTTCTGCCAAAGAAATGATATTTAACTCTTAGGAGGAATTATCATATGCAAATATGATTCTGACACTAAAAGAACCATTTGAGGAGTGAAATAAAATGTTTCTAATATCCTTGTGATGAAATGTTAGCAGAAAACAAAATATCACTATCTCTGAGATGTGAATGTTTACATTAAAATTTATTATTCTTATTCTGCCAATTGAAATGCATGTGTGGTGTAAAATTTTCAATGATGAATGCTCAGACCTTCTTGGTCAAAGTCACTGAGCTAACTAGTGGCAAGGACTTGACTGTTTCCTGAGTCTTTGATTCTCAGTCCATTGTATTTCACTCCAGTTATTGGCCATTATTCCAGGTCTCCTTGTTTCTGAGTTGGTAGACAATATTTCTTAGCCTTCCACAGATGTGTCTCCTGTGCATTCCTTTTACAAATTCCACTGCACAGGAATTAACCTTGTGCACCAGCTATTCATTCTCTACTGTGTTCTGCTTTTATTTTCCCTGCCAAAATAAGGAGTGAGAAGATGACTTCAAAAGATCTACTTCCTACTGATATTCACTAAAAAGGAAAACTTTCCCAAGAATCTAGTGTGATCTGAATACTTATACCTCAACAAATCAATCAGGAAATTACATAATGTCCTGCACCCTCCTCCTTTATTATCAAGAGTTTCATCAAGTTAAATTTGGGGTAAATGTTAAAAGGTTAAGTTAGAATCTACCTTTGGCTGAAGCAAAGTATCGCCATTGTAAAATGAACTTCTTGAATACATATATTAACATTTTTAATTATTATTATTTTATTATTAAAGATTTAAAGTCAAACATTTGACATTATAATACAGGAACAATAATTTCTTGTAGCACTATCAGATGCTAGATTACTCTTGGAGGCACTATGTTGCATATTTGCAATATTAAATTGACAGTTTTAACTGAATAATAGAATTTCAACATAAAAAGCACATAAGGGAATTTATGTCCTCCAGTTATATCTAGAATGTTTATTTATATTTGAATGTGAATATTCGGATAATAACAATAAATCCAAAGGACTTCTTTGTTTGTATTATGGGCATTGTTATACTGAGTAGATACATCAGACTCTCAGACTGTATGTCATGACCCATGAGTAAATTCAGGGATATTCAACACTTTCAGCTAGTTGGTCTTCAAAGTGAAAGCCGAGAGAGAGAGGTGATTTTAGGCATATAAGAAAGCCAAAGCAGAAATATGACTCACCTCAATTTTAATCTACTTTTTTTTTTAATGATTTACATGGCCTGACTCAGGCAACAATGCTGAGTATTGGGACACAATTAAAGGGGAGAAAATAAATTTTAACATGATGTAGATAAGAGAACTGTTTTTAGGGGAGAGATTTGTAGTGAAGGATCAGTAATTAAACTGTCAGTGACATTGGTACTATGTTAGAGTTTTATCATTGATGCACTTCAGGAAATTTTATTTCATAGATAAGATTCTAGTAAATAGATTTGATCATATATACTCCTTTGATTTGTACTACTCATCCATGTGGGGATAGCCATTCAGAAAGAATTTATGCTGAGCAAAGTAAGGAAACCTCAGCAAAATTACAATTTTGGTAATTCTGAAATTCTAATATCCTAAACCTATCCTCTGTCTACATAGCTGTCAAAATACTGCAGAAATCTTGACAAGTTGTACTTGAATTAATATTTCTATAAATTAATTAATGCTAGTAATGAATGCATCTATCAGATATGGGACTCAGCATTTGAAGAAATTCACTGAATCAGCATTTTAGATGGTGATTTTCTCTGATGCTAAAAAGAATTAGACTGTGTTATCTCTTCCTAGCTCACTTTCGCAGGGGAGTTCAATATTTTGGAGGGAGTGAGAGGAAGCAGAATTTTAAAATGATTTGGAAACCTAAAGGTTGTGAAATCATTTTAAGTAATTATAAAAATTATAAATAGTAAATAAATTTAAAGATAGTTTGATGGGTTTAGGAAAATCACAATCAGCAATAGATAAATAGTGCAGTGCTAAGATTTCTACACTCTATGTCATGTATCCTACATTGATATCACAGAAGTCTCTTTGTGTTAGCGATTATTTTCCACATTTTCAGAAAAGACGTTGGAAACTAACAGTTGCCTGAATAAACTCCAAAAGGTCTTAGTGCTAGTACATCGTGGAGGCAAAATTCAATACAAGCTTAATTATATTCAGAATCCCAATTAATTCATATGCCAGGGTAGGATAATATTAATAGATAACATTTACTGAATACATACCATATGTCAGGTATTTTGTATGTATTATCTCATTTAATTCTTACAACTGTATTTCTATAGATGAAGTGAGCTGCTCTTTATTATGCTTTCTTTTATTTATGTTTTAAGCACACAGATTCTGGCTTGGGACTATACTATGAAGCATTACATGATAGTCTCTACATGATATTTAATCATTGTGAGTATTCTTGCAAGTGGTATTTCAATGCACACTTTTTTCAGGTTTGGGCATCATGTATATGTAATTATACATTCATTACACATCTAACTATCATCTTGGCTGGTTGGTCGTAGGTAATAATAATGATAGTTAGCATTTATTGAATATATACTGTGTCAGGAGTATGTTAAGTGCTGTAAATTCATCTCATTTAATTCCTATGCAGTCCTAACTGGTATTATGGTCACTTTCATCACATAGATATGAAAATTGACTAGAAAGGTAATAGATGTGTCCAAGAACACAGAATAAGTAAAAGGCACAGCTGAGTTTCAAATATAAACTCTCTCACCCTATTAGTTTGATGCAGCATAAAGATTCTGATTCTTCCAATGGGGAGGAAGCGTGAAAGAAGTTTGAGGCTCTCATTTTAGTTCATTTAGAAAAAAGCTTAAAACTTCAACTTCTTAAAGCAGAGCTCTGACTACACCCTAATTAAAAAAAAAAACACACAAATCTATAAGAATAGCAAATGAATTAAAATCTTTCCAGTCTTACAATGCCAATATATTATGATTAATTTTAGGTAGTGACAGCCCCTCAGTGTCTAGCTCATTAAATGTTAAACTGAAACTATGCATTATTTATCAGGCATGCCAATTTCTAGAATTTTCTGCCAATAAATTAGAGAATACATAAGATTTTACAAAATATGTAAATTTCATGTAATATATGCACAATTTGGTATAGGTTATCAGAAACACTTACTTGGAAAACCAGATAGCCTTCTATTCATTTAGGAAAATGCAAATAATGTGTAAAAAAACCAACTTTGAACTCTCACTTCTTTCAAGACTGCCAAGCTTATCATCTCAGAAACATACTCTTGTTATAATTATAGGAAAAATGTTTGGGAAAAAAATAGGCTGTTTCAATGAAACCTGGCATATTTTAAACTCTCAATAAATAACTAATGAAAACCTAAATGCACCAATAAATAAATGATTGCTGGATAGGCCCTTAGGAAGAAAGTTATCCTTTGTTTACGTGCTAGATTTTACCTTAGCTCAGTATCCATACTTTCTCAATATATTTTTCAATACCTAGATCATTTCTTTCAAAGTAGATTTTAAACCCCTGGAAAGTTGGAGTGACAGGAGTGATGGGTTTTGGGACTATCAACTTATCCCATGATTAGATAATCTACGTAAATCTGTTTTGTAACCGTAACTATAGATAACATATATTAGTAATGCACGCATCTATTCAACAGGTATTTACTGAGCAACAATGTGTCAGCCACTATTATACCAGAAGGTGAGGTTAAAGTGATGAACAACACAAATATGGTCTATTCTGATAGATGTTATACCCTGGTTACTGATATTATATTTAATGATACAATATTTTGTTGCCACTATCAAAAGCCACTAGATATAGACGGCCATAAGAGTCTATACACTTTTGTAAGGATTGCTCTTTAGATGTTTCAAATACCAACATAATAAACACTATTAATTCAAGAGGGTTTAACATTATGGCAGAACATTCCAGTTATCCTCTTATCCAAATAATGTTGCTTTCAATAAGAGAACCTCTGATTTTAGCTACCATGGCCATTTGGAACAAGACTATGATTCTTAAACTTGGTGCCAAGATTAAGTCCTGGCAAAGCATGTGCATGGAAGTAGAATGAGTGACTTCTAGAGTGTCACTGAATGTAGAAAATATGTATAGCATATCCTTGACCCTTTCTCCCATTAATTTCTCACTAGAATGCAGAATAAATGCCTGGAGCTCCTGCAGACATTTTGTATCATGACAGACTACCCTCACCTCCTAAAATAGGAGGAGACTAGATCCTGAACAGCAGTGAGTGTCACCTCAGGCTTAGAAGGATTATCTCTTGAATGTGAGCAAGAAATAAATTCTATAGAAACAGAAAATAGATTAGAGGCTTTAGGGACCAAGGAGAAAAATGGGAATGATTGCTGATGGGTACAGAATTTCTTTTGGATAATAAAAATATTCTAAAATTAGTTACTGTTTGTACAATGCCAAATATACTAAATCCACTAAAGTGTACACTTTAAAAAGTTACACAAAAAATGAATTTTATGGTATGTGAATTATATCTCAATAAAGCTATTATTAAAAACGTGTGCCTTATTTGCCCTATTAGTTTAATGTGCTCTTAAATAATTTGGATACATTTTACTGTGCTAGAAAATTGTGTAGCATATTCTTTGGGAACTCAAATTTGCTTGAATTTATTAATTTCGTACTATGCACTAACATGTTTGTAGAGATTAGGGGAATTAAAAATTACAACAACAAAAAAACAATCTCTGTCTTCCATAATCTACAGTTTACTTAGGAAAGAGGCTATTCATGAATTAACTAACACCAAGACAAATATTAACCATCCAGGCTTTTGCGAGGATTTAATATATGATGGGAAGTCGTTTGAAAACTACTAAATAACAAAATTCATGATTAGAAAAACAAAATTTGCCAATAAAGTTGGATCATATGGCATAGGCTGAAATTTGTATTTTAGCTTATTGGTAGTGGTGTCTTTAATAACTTTGTAACTAAATGAATAACTGTTTTGAAATTGTGCTTACAAAAAACCAGAATGTTAGAAACCACTAAATAAAGTTTTATTCTCATGCATATAAAAGCAATGATTGAAAATATTTCTGGTGTCAAATAATTAAAGAAGCAATATTAAACAATCCTTTTTGGCGGTGGGGATTTAAATCTTTTAATGTAAAATATACAGATACTATGTGTGATATTCTGACTCAAACACCACTATTCTGAAAAATGCCTCTATACATTATTCAAAACACTGAAATTTTATGGAAAATGCTTCCTTTTGGGGCACCTGGCTGACTCAGTCAGAGGAGCATGCAACACTTAATCTCAGGGTCTTTAGTTGGAGCCCCATGTGATGTGTAGATATTACTTAGATAAATAAAACTAAAAAAAAAAAGTGTTTCCTGTTGTGTGGCTATGATTGGCAACAGTAACCTCAAATTATAAATGGTTACATAATAAAGAGTCCTCCAAACTTCATGAATGACACCATCATAATCTTCCTAAGCTAACATTCAGCCACACTAATTGATAAAGCTTCAAAAATAATAATGTCATTATAAAAGTTGTT